>NC_083637.1:2126640-2316640 GCF_963576545.1 Limanda limanda | reverse complement strand
ATAATCAAAAATCTCCTAAGAGGCTTCTTCTGTCACATCCACGTTGGTGTGTGCAGATTCCTGAAGAGCTACTTGACTCATTCCCCTTTGCCTGTGTGTGTGTGTGTGTGTGTGTGTGTGTGTGTGTGTGTGTGTGTGTGTGTTAGATATGAAATAAATAGACTAGAGTGTGTGTGTGTTTGTGTGTGTGTGTGTGTGTGTGCCTTTCTGTGTTCTCCCCGGTGCGTCAGGTGCCAAGTTAGCAGTTTCACCTCGGTGTCACGTTTCCATCGACAGCCACATGTCGGTGGACGTGATGTCCAGTGACAGGTCAGAGTGGACGTGACTTTTCACGGCGTCCGGCTCTGGTGGCGCTGAAGTGATGAACCCGAGTGAACGAGCTCATTTCTTCTTCCTCTTCTCTTTTTTTCATTGTGATGGTGGAGATGCTGAAGCTGCATCTTTTCTCTGTTTGACGTCACGACGATCACATTAAATTCTGGGCTCTGGTGCAGAACTAGACAAGAACGCTTGTGAATTTTTGTGTATTTTTTTTGTGTATCGTGCAGGAAAGCGCGGTTTCTTACGGGTTCATGACGTCGAGCACGACTCACTGGGGGGGGGGGGACAGAAAGTAACACTCCTCTACTGGCACTGGGGGAGGAGTCACTGGCCTTTCTTAGTGGTCGAGCTGACTCTGGAGTCAAAGAGGTGTTAGTGTCCTGCTCTTGTTTACTCTCTAATGAAAGCAGTTTTTTAATGATTCAGTGGATCAGTGGGTTTGAGTTCCAGCAGCCGAGGGTCCGAGGGTCCGAGGGGTCCGAGGGTCTGAGTCTCAGCCGAGGGTCTGAAGGTCCGAGGGTCTGAGTCTCACCCGAGGGTCTGAGTCTCACCCGAGGGTCTGAAGGTCCGAGGGTCTGAGTCTCACCCGAGGGTCTGAGTCTCACCCGAGGGTCCGAGGGTCTGAGGGTCCGGGGGTCCGAGGGTCTGAGTCTCACCCGAGGGTCTGGGGGTCCGAGGGTCCGAGGGTCTGAGTCTCACCTGAGGGTCCGAGGCTCTGAGTCTTACCCGAGGGTCTGAGGTTCTGAGGGTCTGAGTCTCACCCGAGGGTCTGAGGGTCCGAGGGTCTGAGAGTCCGAGTCTCACCTGAGGGTCTGAGTCTCAGCCGAGGGTCTGAAGGTCTGAGGGTCTGAGTCTCACCTGAGGGTCTGAGGGTCCGAGGGTCTGAGGGTCTGAGTCTCACCCGAGGGTCTGAGTCTCAGCCGAGGGTCTGAGGGTCCGAGGGTCTGAGGGTCTGAGGGTCCGAGGGTCCGAGGGTCTGAGTCTCACCCGAGCACCTGTACTGAACCACAGCTCCGTGCTGTCCACCAGCAGAAGGATGTGATTCAGATACTCGATGCGACTCTGCGTCTCCGGAGAAGAACTCTAATGATCCTCCCGTCAATAGAGAAGCCATCAGGATGATAAACACACCGTGCGTCTTCTTCTATTGTGCAGCTTGAATCTTTGTTGTAATATCACAATGTGACCACAGGGGATTACAAACACCACCAAACACAACAATGGACTCAAGGTTGGATGTTGCTGCGGCTCTGTGTGTGTTTGTGTTGTTCGATGCAGGCGGGGTCGTTAGGTCGACACGTTTTCCTCTTCTCCGCTTGTTGCTGTTTGCTGGTTTGCAGCGCGTGACGGGTTTTAGGGCCGGGTGGGGTGGGGGTTGGGGGGGGGGGTTATCAGCGCTCAGATTGAAGTCTGACATGTTTGTTCGTTTGAAGCGTAATCAGCTCTGGAACTGAGAGGAACTGGAGCATTGAGAGAGAGAGAGAGAGAGAGAGTCTTCTGACCGGCTGAGGAATCCGTTCCCCAAATGCAAAAATAACAAAAAACCTTTGAAACACAGAGGATCCTCCAGGTTTTGGCATTTTGTTCATTGTTCTCGTTATGAATCTGACAAATTGACAAGTTGATAACAATTTGACAGAGTAGCTTAGCAGATAGTTTCCATGTGGAGCAAGAGGACGTCTTCAAATGTCAAAAATCACAGATATTAAATCTTCAAACATAAAATTAACGAACTCTTGACCTTGTTACGGTAAAAATCTGTTATTGAAAACATCAGATTTGAGACTTGACAGCAAAACCCCAAAATGAAACAGTGGAGAAAAAGATGTTTTCATAAAGATCTCTGCATCATTTCTTTAGAAATTCACAAAAATGTCGGAGACTGAAAAACACAACCTCCTTTGCGAATGTTTAAAAAAAGACAATTTTTCTTCCAAAAACACTTTTGGACTTCCTGAAATTTAAAGCTCAACTTGGAACTGTTATGGAAGGATTGAATGCTCCTGGTGTGGGAGTGGTTTGGTTGAAGAAGCTCCGCTAACACAGTGGACCTCTCACAGTTTTATTAAAGCTGGAGCAGATGAACACGGATGCAGCGACTCCTCTTCTTGCCCTGTGCTGTTCTGATAATAAAGTCGGGCCTATCTGCCATAGAAAGGTTAACATTATTAGTTGGTAGCAATTATAGCCCAACTGCGGATTCCTCTGGCACGTACCCTGGGTAAGAGAGTGCAGCTAATTTGATTGCTGAAAGGTTGTGGCAGTGCTGCGGAGAGACAGACTGAGCCGGAGAGAGAGAGAGAGAGAGAGGGAGAGAGAGGGAGGAGGTGTGAGTCTGAGCAGCAGATTGTGTTTCTACCTCCAACACGTCCTCGCAGGCGGAATCGGAACGCCACAGGTCGAGTCAGCTGGCAGAGCTACAGTTTGGGATTAGATCCTCAGCGTCTGTGAGAGAGAGAGAGAGAAGCTGGGAAAGTGTCCACGAGGAAGGTGTGAGCTGCAGGATGGGATCTACAGAGCGGTGAGATGAAGGAAGGTTCCATGATACTGAAGCTTCTAGAGTCCGTGAACAAAGATGTCGCTCTTTTTTGTTCAAAAACTAGTGATTTGTGGCTTTTATTGAAACTTAAACTTAAAGAAAAACATACGATCAACAGTAAATATCTCAGCTCGTCTTCCAGTCAGATTGAGGCCACGCCCCCTTGTCCCTGTTCCCTAAAAGTTATCATCAAATAATGACAAATGTTTTTATTCTGTCAGATCAAAATGTCAAAAACCAAGAACCTCCCAGTTGATTTCTTGATTTCATCCAATCAGAGCAGTGGACGTCTTCTTTTATTTTAATTTTTTTATTTTTTTTTATTTGACCTTTATTTAACCAGGAAAGTCCCATTGAGATTAAAAACCTCTTTTTCGAGGGAGTCCTGGCCAAAAGGCAGCAACAAATAACATACGTACACTCACAATATTACACTCACAACATATAAACAGAAATTAAAATGATAAAAAACAGTTACAAATAAATTAAAATTCATAAAAAAACATCTGCAAGTAAAAGAAGTGGTCTGAAATGATCTCATCGTAGATTTAAAAGCGTTCAAAGAAATCATCTTAACGATCAGCTGCGCTCCCATTGGCCGGTCCTCCATCAGCCGTGTGATTGGCTCAACCAGGCGGATGTGAACCGGGACCATTGAGCTTGTTGATTGGTCTGATTTTGAAATAATCTGATTTTAAAATGGTTGTCGATTTTAAAACTCTGACGTATTAATTGTTTTGACTCGTTGCTCTGTAGCTCCGCCTTCTGAGTGGAATCCTGCAGATTTTTGCACGAGAGTTTAACAACGCAGGCGGTCGAGGGTCATAAAGACATCATCAGATACCTCCTCCTCCTCCTCCTTCTCCTCCTCCTCCTCCTCCTCCTCCTCCTCTCTCCTGCTGCACCTCCTCATTAAACCAACAGATCTTTCCTCATTTCTGTTTATGTGTCCATCGATCTATTTATCTCTCCGTCCTCTCGTCCATTACCCACCGAGTCAAATCCTCGTCTCATCGCGTCAACACAAAATCCCTCCACCCCCCCACCCCACCCCCCCCCCCCCCTCTCTCGGGCTCTCACTCCACAGTAATGGACAGATGGACGCCCCCCAGAGATCTGTCTTCTACTTCCACATCTTGCTAATTCTTTTCATGGGCGTTTTTGAAAAAGGGAAAACAAAACATGGCACATTTATCGGGAGCTGCCGGAGAGAGAGAGTGGCAGCGGTCCACCCATCGGACCCGAGCGGGTGCCAGCGCTGTAAATCTCCTCCTCATTACACATTCATGCTCACACACCCCCCCCTGCCCCCCCGGTAGTGTGTGTGTGTGTGTGTGGAGCTATCTCAGGGGCGGATCCATGCCAACCAGGAGCCCCGTGGGAGGAGGGCTGCTCTCTTCGGGGTGGGGAGGTGCCACTGCAATCTGTGGAGAAGCAAAATACACCACTGGCACCGGGTGCATGTCGACAGAAGGTGTGTGTGTGTCTGTCTGTGTGTGTGTGTGTGTGTGTGTGTGTGTGAGCCATTATTTATCCGGAGAACGTCCAACGCCCGGCGTGCTCTTTTCCAGCGCCGTCCTGCCTCATGTTCAAACGCACATTCATCTAAACTGCCAGGAGGATTCAAACCGCCGCTTTCATGCCGCACGCCGGATTGTGTATCTGAGCAGGAAACAACCGATTCATCTCGTGTGTTCGCAGGCTGTTGAGAAAGTAGCGAGATGTTTCAGGAAGTAATCGTGGTGTTGAGCAGAGCAAAGTGTGACAGCTTGAAAAGAACAAACTGGTTTTGAGTCTCGGGAGACGAAGCAGGCGGATGAATTCCTAAAAAAGCCTTTTTGTGTTTTTCTACTAAAATTTTCAGATAAAGTCATTGATGTTATTTGATTTTGTTTTGCCAGGGTGTTTTTTTTGTCATTTCCTTCCCCCCGGGGGTTCGTGAATATGTGTCAAAACAATAACGGGAGAATTTTGTACGATTTTATTTTTGAGAGTTGCGTCGTCTTGAAGAATCTGAAGAGGTGGAAATGTTTGTTGTCGTCGTCTGAAGTGGAGCTGAGGCTTCGTGAAGAATCGGATGAAACTGGTGCGACTTTCAGATTAACTGCGTTTTGTACTGAACTCGAATTTATCGTCTTTTCCTTCATTTGTTTAATTGGAGGTGAGAACTTGAATCAATGTGTTAGTTAATCAGTGGAGAGAAGAATAGACTGGGTTCAAGCTGGAAGAGCAAATGTCACTCGTTCCTGATTGATGTCTTCTGACATTTCATGAACCAAATTACTAATTAATTAATCAAGAAAATTGATCAGCAGTGAAAATATTTGCAGTTTCTTCCCCTGCTGTAATTTTTATGATCCTCTTCATCAGGTTTGTTGTTGAACTTCAAACGATTGTGACAGAAACGGTTTAAGGCAAAGGTTGATGCAGTGTGGACTGTGTGTGTGTCTGTGTGTGGGTGTGTGAGTGTGAGTCATAGACACACACACACACACATCTATATGAAGGACTGTACATGTCATCAGAAACATATTTTTCCTTAAATTTATCTCATTAAGATGAACAGATGAACTTTGATATTTGACTTGTCAGTGATTTACTGGCTGAACTGAAGGGATTCAACAGGAGAAGTTCTTCATGTTCAGGTCACGTTATTAGTCAAATTTATGAAAACAAAGACAAGGGCCAAACGAAATTTAATTTTTAAATATTATACAAATCAGTCTTTTATTTTAATTTGTTCACTTTGGATTCAGCTTTTGCAGAAGATCAGATGTTTGTGGATCCGGGATTAAAACGAGTTCTTCTTCTTGAGCTTTTAGATCCGACTCTCCTTGTCTCTCTTCTCTCTCCTTCAGGCCGAGCACAGACCAAAGTCCTTTGTTTCCTTAAACTAAACTTTGTACACACACACACACACCCTGACTCAACCTAAAATTTATGTAAGCGTTCTATTGTGTGTGTGAGAGAGCGAGAGAGAGAGGGGGAGAGCGAGAGCGAGAGAGTGAGAGAGTTTCTTTGGTTATGTGAGCTACCTGACCTCCTTGGTACAGTTCTTTGGACACTGACGCCATGTGGGCTCACACACACGCACACAATTACACACAACACACACACACACACACACACACACACTGGTGAGAGGTGCTTTAGAGCAGCAGGAATGTTTACTCGGACCCGCCTTTAGTGAATTCCTCCTGCTTCTTCAATAATGGCTGCTTTTGTGTGGAAGGTCATATTTGAGCAATTTGCTTTTCAGAGCATTCGATCAATGGCATGGACGACCCTGAGTGTGTGTGTGTGTGTGTGTGTGTGTGTGTGTGTGTGTGTGTCGTACTTGCATCTTTGAGATTCAGGAGCTTTTTGGAAACCGAGGATGTTCAGCTCTGTCTTCCTCTGTGTGAGGATAATGAGACGTCTCCTAACACCTTTTTATAATTTGAACCAGTTAGTCCTCGAGTCCCTGCTTCTCCCGGAGTATTCACCATTAATGGAATTAGAGTAAAAGTTTGAACCATCCACACAGTCATTAACGATTAATTAATACTTAGTGGCACCTCAGCATTCCTGAACAAGAGGAAGCGGCTAATGAGATAATAACAGGGCTGAACAGTCGGTTAAGCAGTGTTAAGCTGTCATGGTTCGGAGTTAAAGGGACAGTCCGTCTGCTTTGAATCATTAAAGGAATAATCTGCAGTTCTGTCATGTAAATTAATGTCTTGTCGTCTCATTCGCTGAGAGATGAGATCCAGCTTCTCTGGGATGTGAAGACGATCACTAAGGCAGATTGTTATTTGGGACGAACAGAAAATAAAATGCAGAACATCTTAAAGCATGTGTGTGATTTGCAGTTACCTCTTCTTACCAAAGGTGTCGCCAAAATCAGGAAAGCCAAAAATATCTCGGAGGATAGAGTAAAGATTCTGCGTGTTGAGGATTAAATGTGACATCAATATGTCAGACACTGTGTTTTTTTAACAGAGTGAATAACATTTGTGTGTTTGTCATTTTTATTACAGTATTTTCAGATATATATTAATAGACCGACTCCGATTACAGCAAGTTATTGTATTTATTATTTACTTAGTGTCTCTGGGGACGGGAGCATGTTGAGGAGAATTTATGATTTGCGATATTGTTCTTTATGACTGATTAGATTTGACTGAAGTTTATATATGACTGTTGTTCGTATCGGAGCGTGAGAGTTTTCTAAAAGGAGCAAATATATATCCGACTTTCCAACAGTGAAAATCTCACTTTAAGTAATTAGACGAGAAAAACAAAAGGACATGTACGTTAACAGAAGACTCCAAACAACATTAATTGTATAATGAAGGTAATTAAATACGAAATATTGACACAAATACACATTGAGGAGCTGATAAAGTGCTTTTAATGTGTGTGTTGTGTGTTGTTGCTCGATTAGAATGAGAGTTTTCTGCGTCGCTGTTTAATTGAGGTTTTTAATCTGTGCATGTTTGTATAAAAGCTTCTGCACCCACTGGGCATGGCAGCGTGCCCACAGGTGCACCCTGGGAAATGTGAGGGAAGGGGGGCGAGAGGGGGAGAGGGTGAGTCGGGGGAGGGTTGGGTGAGGTATGTTGCTTTTGTGCAACAGACCCTGCGAGGACACATGACAGATGAGGTTTGCACAACATATGACACGGAAACAAAAGGCAATTATTTGCAATTCAGAGTCTGAATGGGACTTCGTTAGGATTTGGCCTCGGACATGAGATTGCTCTCGGAGACGCAGGTAAACCCTCCAGCACACACGCTAACTGAGGTTTAAAATATGCAGCAGACAATTAAAACCCCGTCTTTATCTCCGGTGTCTTTCTGAAGACATCAGCATGGAAATGAGTCTGAGAAGAAAAATCTCTCTGGAGGGAAATTAACGGGAAAAAACCCTCAAAATGTTCTTTTCTTTGACGGATCAGGTTTTTAAAAAATTGAACAAAAGCGTCATTATGAGAACTTTTCCTTAATAAAATATATTAACTGGCTGAATTTCCTTTTTTAAACGAGGACGGACATGTATCTGATCAAAGAATAAATGAAGAAAATCAGATCTGGGATATTTGAGGCTTTTTGGTTCAAAGACGACGAGAAACGATGTGGGATGAAAGAAAGAAAGAAAGAAAGAAAGAAAGAAAGAAAGAAAGAAAGAAAGAAAGAAAGAAAGAAGGAAACCAGAAAGTAGGAGCATCAATAAACCTTCCTGAAGCTTATTATAATATATATATAAGATTTAGAACCAAAGGTAGAAACTTAAAAACATAAAAAGTGACGGCTCTGCATCGTTTATCTCGTCAAAAAATATCGCAATATTTAATAGAAAGAAAACAAATGTTGTAGCTGAGATTCGTCTGATACGTTTCTATGTTTCAATCTCTAGTTGAATTCAAACCTGAGGTCAAGTCATTTCCCTCTGAAATGTTACACAGCGGCTAAATGTGAGAACACAAATACCCGAGTCAGTTTTCTGGAACTTTTTCCGTTGTTGTATTGTTGTCAACACAAAAGTAAACATGAGTCGTGACCCGGAACCAATCCTGTGTTGAGCTGTGTTGTGTTTGTACAAAAGAACTCCTCAAGATCTGCTTTGAATCTTCGGTAACCGAAATAACATCTTCAGATTTCAGCGTAAAGTCCAGTAACTTCACATTACAATGCTTTTATTGTGAAAAACCGACTTCACACTTTATCGTGATGTTTTTATTCTTCTGGGAATTATTCACCTTCATCCAAGTGAAGTTTAAACATCTTGTAGCTTAAGTTTCCACAAAAGACAGTAACTGGAGCTCCCTGATGAAAGTGATTCCACCAGAGTGTGGAAGTGAAGTATGTCTCAGAACCTGCTCCAACCTGTTTGGACATCGAACCCCCTCCCACCCCCCACCCCCCCGCCTCTGGCTCTTCATCTGGAGCTGCAGCTCGTCCCAGTTAGAATCAGGTTTCACTCCTGGTTCCAGTGAGAGTTATTAACATGTGATGAAGAGACTGTTAAAAGTGACGTGAGAGAAACTGTGTGACCTTGGGGACGCAGAGGTCACCGGTGGGATCTCCTCTGAAGGTGTGTGTGTGTCTGTGTGTGTGTGTGTGTGAGGCACTTCCTGATCCTGAGGGGGGGGGAGGAAGGTGGAATCTGAACCCGTGTGCTCACTTTATCTGCTTTTATCACCGCAAACAGTTGTTTTCTCCTCCGGCGTGTTTCGGTCTTTCTCTGCGTGGCGCTCCTCAAGAGAGAGAGAGAGAAAGAGAGAGAGAGATAGAGAGAGAGAAAGAGAGAGAGAGACAGAACCAACCTTCCCACTCAATTTCAGCTTAATTTCAGCATTGTTTTATTCCTTTTTCCCTCCTGTTGTGTCTGCGGTGAATTATCTCGTCCCCTCCTTTCTGAACCCGGAGGCGTCGGAGGCCTCGGTGATGTTGTGAAATATTATATAACACAACATCTGTATCCCCGATGTTAACATTTGGTTTTACTGTTCCAATCTAGTGCCACATCTGTAGTCATTTTTTTTTATATTATTATTGCTATTGTAGTTATTTAGTTTGACCAGCAGTCGCTATCATCAACCAACATTCATACAGATATCAGTCGGCTTATTTCTGATCTGAAAACACAGATTTACACAATGAACATTGTTTTAACAACAACAGATTTAACAACAACAAACTAATATCTAATATTTTCAAGTTCTATTATCTTGATGAATTTAGGTTTTCACAGTATATGGTTAAACTGTAAAATATCAAACCTCAGCTACATTTCTTTGTCATAACATTTCGATAACAACATCCTAAGAATCATTGACAAAAAAAATGAAGACACTCTGCTTGTTTGTGATTGTGTGTCCATTTGTAGTTGTGTGGTTGTCATTTTGCATGCATGTTGTGGCTTTTGCAGTCAGTGCATGAGTTGCATTAGTGTGAGACGACATTGGAAACACAAACATCATGTGTTTCATCCACTGTTGGTTTTTTGAAATTGGAAATTAAGGAGAGTTAATAATATCACCAGACTTCTAATCCTGAACATTTTTAACTCCAGGAGAGAAAAAGGAAGAACAGGAAACTTCACCTTTCACCGTCTGTTCCTGGAGTTTCCGTTTCTCCGTCTGCCATCGATTGTGTTGCCTCCACAAAATTGGGCAAACAAAGGAAGGTGCTGGAGCTCAGTTTCCTCCAGACATGAGACGAGCAGACGTGAGTTTCTGTCTCAGACTCGAAGCTTCTTCTTCTTCTCCAGCGCCGCCCACAGCCTCCACTCCCACCTCTCCAGCCGGCTCTGCTTCTTTGTCTCCTGGAGTGTTGTGTGTCCTCCTGCAGACCTTCTGCTCACGTGTGTAGGTGTGCAGTCACACGCTGCTCGACGGGTTGTGTTGGGCTTATTGTTCTGTTTGCACATATCTATTTCATTACCTGCAGGCGGGTGAATAATGAGCTGCGTCTGGTGAAGATGCTTTTAGTAGAAGAGTTTTCTGGAGGAGAGTCGGAGGAACACGTAGCTCCCCCCCCCGGTACCCCTCCCCCCCCCACCCCGGTCCTCGGACCTGACTCTCCCTTAACTTCTGCTCCAAGTGGGTCAGGTTCATTTGGATTTGGATTTGAAACTATTGAAGATTCATATAAAACTGTTTTTTCTCTATTGAATCCTCCACATCAGTTGAATCAGTGCGAGTCACAGGTTTCTTCTTCTTCTTCTTCTTCTTCTTCTTCTTCTTCTTCTTCTTCTTCTTCTTCTTCTTCTTCTTCTTCTTCTTCTTCTTCTTCTTCTTCTTCTTCTTCTTCTTCTTCTTCTTCTTCTTCTTCTTCTTCTTCTTCTTCTTCTTCTTCTTCTTCTTCTTCCTTATCCTCTTCTTCTTTTTTCCAGAATGTGAAAAAAACTTCAACCTGTAAATTGAATGAACCATTAAAAAGGATTAATAAATGGATCAGACGTGGTCGACACACTTCTTGTTCTTTGAGATTTGCAAATATTCAACTTCGTATAAAATCAAGAAACACTATTTCCCTTTCAGCATTTTTACCAGAATGAAGATAAAATAAATAAAATGAAGATTCATATACAACTGTTGATTCCCTTTTGAATCCACATCAATTGATCAGTGCGAGTCACAGGTTTCTTGTTCCTGTTCCTGTTCCTGTTCCTGTTCCTCTTCTTCCTCTTCCTCTTCCTCTTCCTCTTCCTCTTCCTCTTCCTCTTCCTCTTCCTCTTCCTCTTCTTCTTCTTCTCCTTCTACTGTTTAATTCTGTCTCTACTTCCTGTGATTGGTTCAGAGTCTGAAGCTCTGAACCGAACCAGGTGTGAACGAATCCTGAGGTTCAGGAAGAGTCGATTCCTGGTTTTCATTTTCCAGAAATGAATGAACCATTAAAAAAGGATTCATAAGTGGATCAGACGTGGTCGACACACTTCTTGTTCAATGAGATTTGCAAATATTCAACTTCGTATAAAACCGAGAAACACAATTTCTCTTTCAGCATTAATATCAGAATGAACCGGTCGTGACTGGTTGTATCGTGGAGCTCCGGTTTGGAGACGTTGGTGCTGGACGACAAACCTGCAGATAATTTACGGTTCCATGCTGCAGTGGGACAGTAACACACACAGACACACACACAGAGACACACACAAACACACACTGCTACTGTAGAGGCAGACTTGGTCGGGATAAGTGGAGGTGACAGGGCCAGCTGTGCTGTGTGAGGGCCGGCCGGCAGAGCTGGGGGGGGGGGGCTCTGTGTGCGACCGTGTCACCCTCAGTTAGGTGTCAAGCCCACCAGGCTACACACACACACACACACATACAGACACACACATGCACACACACCAATAAAAGTGAAGGTCAAACAACAAACGCCGCCGTCACTCCCGTCACAGCCAGGAGAAATGTCAGTTGTATTTTTATCTCCATCCTCTCCATCTTCTCTTCCCTCTCTCCTTCTTCTCCTCCTCCTCCTCCTCTATTTTATTCCTCCTGATTCACCCTTCCCCCCCCCCTTTTCCCCCTGAATCACTTTCCTCTCCTCTTCTTCTTTCTTTCATTTTTAGACAGTTTAATTGTTTTTCATCTCTTTTCTTTCACGCCTTCGTCTTTTTTCCCTCATCCTCAGTTTCCGTCTCACAACAACCTTTTTTATTTCATGATATTCTCCACGTACATGTATTTTCCTCGGTCTCCATCACTTCATCCTTTGTGGCGCTCGGTAGAGATTATGTCACCCGGCGCCTCGGCAGCGGTGAAGGAATCAATCAGCCGCTCGGCATCACGCTCAATCATATCTTCATGTATTTCTGCAGAGCTGCACTTACAGTATACTCCGCAACTTTTCTAAATTCTGGTGTCTTGTCTTCCACCCACCTTCCATGCAGCTGCACACGTTTTCGTCACTGACTTAATTGAGGCGTAGGCAGGTTGCTTCTCTTTCTCTCTCTCTCTCCGACGTATCGCTTCTCTTTCTGTGTCTGTGTGGATTTCTTCTTTCTCTTCAACAGCATTATTTCTTCGTACACTTCAGGACAGACGTGGAGTCATCTGCTTTAACTGTTCAGATATTATTTGTGCATCCACACACACACAAACAAACACACACAGTGAACAATCATTATTTGCTTGAGTAGAGATGCACAGTAGAGACACAAAATCAAAGTGCAATTTCTGTGCATTCAATATTCCAACTGGGAGATAAATTGTGATCCATGTGCACTAAGTGTTTCAAAGTAATTGCTTTTCCAACGCTCCACAGAAGCTTCCGAGGAGCTTTGGGTTTTGTGTGACAGGAACGACAGATTCTTCTCGGCGATGCGACTCTGATTGGTTGTTATTCTGCTCGCTCTCCTCAAAAAAGCTGCATGAAACACTTTCCTCTCCGCTTGATTAACATGGCCGACTCGGGGCAATTTGGAGATTTCAGCCGCCTGGTGTTTTGCAGTTCTGACAAAACAATGAGAGCTCTGTGCGAGGAGCTGAAACCCATAGTAATGAATGTAAGGGTCAAAACCAGAGGGTTTCAAATTCCCATCAAAGGAAGCGAGATGGTGGAAATGTGAAGAGAAGCCTGCGGTCGGCTGGTCAAGGGGGCGGGGCTATATTTGGCTGGAGGTAAAAGTCAGCGAAGGGCGACTTTGACAGTTTGTCCCAAAATCTGGACGTGAAGCTCTCGTGTCCGAATCCTCGCCACCGACATGTAGACACGACGCTGGAACATCCCGGGGTCATTGAACGTTACCTGGCTGGAACCTGAGGAGCGACCACGACTCCCGAGACGCACCGCGGTGAGAATCCTCCGATCGCTGAGCTTCAAATTCTGTTTTATATACGGCAGCTTTATTATTCTCCACTTGCTACAATTAGTTTATCGTCATTAATCGATTAAATATTAACTTCCCACAACTTATTAGAGACCAAGGCAAAAACCTTCAAAACTGCTTTTTTAATCTGAAACCAAAGAGAATCAATTTACTGTGACACAAAGAAAGAAAAGCTTGTTTCGGCTCCATGATTTGATTATTATTCTTATTTTTGGATAAGATTTCAATCAATTCTGCAGTTATCTTTATTTCTTTATCAGTCTCTTGATCCGTGGTTTCCCGTATTCCTTCGGTCTGTGCCTTCCAAACACATCGTGAAAGAAATACAGCTTAATGAAGGTATACATATAATTCATTCTAGACACAAGATACAGAAAAGTAATTTGGTGTTTGATTCTCACCTGTGACCCGATGAAGTGACGTAACTCAGTTGAGTTCTGACGTCACCAGATGCAGAAGGAACGTGTGTTTCTTAGAATTGAACGGATCTTTAGTAGAAGCGACAGGAACTAAGATATAAACAGTGACTTGTTATTATTCGGCTTCAGGAGCAGTGGTGAGCTTCTGGAGACCGGCCCCTGGTGATGTTGGGTGATGAGGTTCATAGAGTTCAGGTCACAGCTCCGTGAGGATCAGTCAAGTTCTTCCACACCCGAGTGGAAGAACACAGATCTGAATGCAGCTGCTCTGAAGCGTGGCTCTGGAACTCAGTCCTGCAGGTCATGTGATGTCGCAATAGAACAATATATTCAAAATAAAGATTTCATTTTCACGTCGGGTTCCGGCAGCTCAGGTGAAGAGAATAAAAATCACAGAACAATTCAGGGTCCTCACGACTTATTTGCTCTTAAAGTGAGAGAACTTGAATAAAACAGTTGAAGTTGAGCCGCTCACCAGTCGGATTCTACTCGAGAACATAGAGAACCAGTGATCTAATGAATCTGGCTCAGTGCAAAAAGTACAACTTCAAACATGTCCAAACAACAAAGAAAACAATTGTTTATCTTCCGAACATTAAGAATTCTCTCCACGAGCCTCAAACTGAATTATATTAATCTACAAATCTGTGGACAGGGGTGTCCACATACTTCTGGCCATGTCATGTCATTACATCACTCAGTCTGACACACTCCATTAATTCAATATTACAAATTGGGTATGTGTATTAATTTCTTCACGTCAAAAAGAAAACCAGAAGTCATTTGCTGCCTCGACCGCGTGAAGCCACAATTATTCTCCCGACGTGTCTCTAATCTCTCGTTATTTTGCTTCCTTATTTCCGAAAGTTGCGTGAAACACTTTTGTTCACGGCTCGTTTCCATCGCAGTTTGGACGTTTTGTCTGCCAGCGCCGCCGCAACAATCAGAGCTCTGTGCCGAGCCGAGGCCTGAAGGAATCAGTGTGAGAGATCCGAACCACAAGGACCAGCTCGTGTGAATCGTATCAAAGAAATCAGTCATATCACAGAAACTGGCGTCGTAACCATAACTCGTCGGATGCAGCTCGACTGAATAAATGTCATTAAACCACGGCCACAGAAAAGACTTGAGTTTTATTGCGTCGGACGTCAGATTAGCTGTAATTGCTTATTTTCTTCGGATCTGTTTTTGGCCATGTTGATTTGACACATCTTCTCGGTTTGTTAGTTTAGGGAGATTCCATCTCTTCATTCAGGTTACTATGGCAACGCTTATGGCTGCTGTACATAGAGTTAAACTCTCCACCGCTTAGCATCTAATCTGAGTTTCCTGAGTCGCCCTCGTCATAAACCCGACTCCCGGTTCGGAAAGTGAAGCCTGAAACGTGTCTTCTCTCTAATGACCAGCAGGGGGCGACTCCACCGGTAGTTTCTATAGAAGTCGATGAGAAAATAACTCTTCTTCGCACTTTTATATTATATTTAAAACTGGAGGCTTCGACCAGACGCTGGTTGAGAACAAACGTTTCCTCGAACTCAACCACAGACGAACTGATTTGAATCTGGTGGCGAAAGATCAAAGTCACTGTGACCTTCACGAAACACATTTACGGCCATAATTCAATAATTCATACAAGCATAAACAATAATAGTGACTCTTGTTAAATGTTTCCACCACAGAGACAAACATTCTCTGGTTGGTGATGTCACCAGCAGCTGATTGTTTTCTAAAGTTGTTGATTCTAATGGTTTCTAGTAATAATGATTTATTTTAAGTGGCAAACTGGTTATAAGATATTTGCTAAATGAAGCAAAAAGGAACTTGACAGAATGAACCCGGGTTACACTCGTGAGAGGAGTGTGTTGCTCTTCAGTTTGTGTAGCAGTGACCTGAGAGGAGTGTGTTGCTCTTCAGTTTGTGTAGCAGTGACCTGAGAGGAGTGTGTGTGTGTTTATCAGTGTTTCAGTTTTTGTTGTGGTTAATGAGTCGTGAACATTTTGTGAAGGAAGGTGTGTCGGCCCACCTTCGGACTGGGAGGACGAATTGGGAAGGAGCTGGTTTAAGGAACAGTTCAAGGACAGGCACGGCTGTAAACTCACCGAGGGGGGGGGGCACTTCCTGTGTGTGTGTGTGTGTGTGTGTGTGTGTGTGTGTGTGTGTGTGTGTGTGCTGGAGGCGGAGCTCAGTATTGGTGATATTGTTTAATAATGTGAGAAGGCTCCTCTGCTGCTGTGTCAATATTGAACTCAAGAGCCCCCCTCCCCCCCCTCTCTTACTCAGACACACACACACACACGCACACACGCGCGCACACACACACACACACACACACACACACACAATGGAAAACTTAGATAAGAGAGAACATCAGACCTTTGATTTGCAAAAAGGGAAATATTTATGACCAGTTGTTAAAGGTACAGTAGACACAGTGTGTGTGTGTGTGTGTGTGTGTGTGTGTCCATTGTGCACATGTACATGTACTGTAGATATTTCCTTGTCTTCTCTGGTTGTGCAGTGTGATTGTGTGTTTGTGTGTGTTTGTGTGTTCCGGTTAGAATGATGTTTATGAACATATTTTGGTTGAACAATCATTTGTGAAAGTTATTGTATAAGGAATGCATTGTGTCCTCACGCCTATAGAAAGACCAAGGTGTGTGTGTGTGTGTGTGAATGTGAAGTAAGACGACTTAAAAGCAGCCATATGGTTGTGTGTGTGTGTGTGTGTGTGTCACATGGTCTCCCCTTATTAAAATCACTGCAGCACTTAGCCTCAGCTCCAAAATGGCTTCAGATCAGAAGCTCTCAACATTGGCAGCTACTTTAATGCCACTCAGCGTGTGTGTGTGTGTGTGTGTGTGTGTCTGTGTGTGTGTGTGGTTGCGTGTGTGGTTGTGTGAGTGTGTGTGTGTTGGCAGTACAGGTGAGTTTTCGTCTCTTTCTCAGCTTCTGAGCTTCAGAGCAAAATAGAAACTGCTGCCAGTTTTGTTTCCATAATATTCTGCGACATAAAGTACGTGATGGAAAAATCCAATTTGCGATAAAAAGCAGATAAAATAAAAGAGTTAAAAATCTGAATCAATTGGAAAACTCTTCCCTATTATCTGTTATAAAAACAATCCTGAATAGATTCTTAATGCTCAACATTAACTATTTTTACATCCAAATATTTGTAATTTTGCAGTTAAAGTTTCTCTACATGATGATTTCCAGAAATACACATTTAAGTTTTTAAGAATTAGAGATAGAGGTAAATATTTTCTGTTTTATTAAACCAGGAAGTATGATGACATTAAACCGTCTCTTTTGAGGGCGAAGCGGTCGAAGTGAAATCATTTCAACGTTAAAAAACATGAGAACAAACAAAGAGACAAAGGGAAAAAGATCAGAGACGAGTTAATTTATTAATCAGATTGTTTCCAGTAAACGTTCCATATCGTGTCCATTGAGAAGCTGATGTTGTTCTGAAGGGTTCCGCCCCTCATACCTCACGCTCTCCACAGAAATCAGCAGCTAATGACTTTACAGCGTTAATGGTGCATCAGTCTCCGAGACTCATGGAGCAGTTTGAAGCTTTGGTTCTGCTCGGTGCTGATCATGTGACGCAGCGACGCACAAAAACACCATTTCCTCCGGATTTAAACCGTGAAAACAGCCAAACGCTAATTTACAGTTTTTATCCGGAGGTTTTGTGCTTTTAAATTGTGCGTCCGAGGTTGAATGTTTGGAAGTTAAGTGTCGGATGTTCCCAGTTTACGTTTGTGTAGCTGAAGGGATCTGGATCATTCCTCTGAGTGTTTGTGTTTGTTAGTTTTAGGCCCAGTTGTGTGACAACAGGATTGACCAGTGTGCTCCTAAAAGTGAAGCCAGGTCCTCTGGGTCGCCCCCTGGTGGCAGATGGGAGATAGACCGAACGCAGAAAAACAAAGTTGACATTAAATAAATGGTTCTTAAAGATTTCTGTCACTTCAGCTCGTTCTTATCACACTGAAGTTTCCTCAAATGTTTATATTTCTGATCAGTTTGGCTTCAAGTTATTTGGTGATATATAAAAATGTAGTGAAGCATTATGATTGACAGCTGAGACTGACTCGTGATTGGTCGAGCGTCGGTACGGACTTGGCTGTGGACTGAAGAAGAATAAAGACGTGAAGAGAAGTTGTAGCCGGTTGTCGTCCAGAACAGAGGGTTACACAACCATTCAAGTGGTACCAGCACAAAGTGTTTGTGTTGAACGTTCATGTTGTGTTGAACGTGTGTTTCTCTCGTCTGCAGCTCGCTAACGACAAAGTAACAAATATTTTAGTCGTTTGCATTAACTGGGACGTTGTGTCGAGTTGTCGTCTTCACAGCCGAGACTAAAACGTTCATGTGAAGAAATCAGCATAAACACAAAGCCAGAGGAACAGGGTTCAGACATGGTTTGTAGAAAGAGGTCACGGCGACATTAGCCACCTCCCAATTATAAACACACAATCATCTTTGTGTGTGTGTGTGTTTGTTTTTAGGGGATTTTCTACATCTTTCCCATATGTTGAGTCCTGCTGTCTGTGAATCGCTTCCTTTGTCCGTCAAAATACAAGCAGCACAACTTCTTGTGAAAATCATATGATAACAGGAAGCCCCCCCCCCTTCCATCAGCCCACACACACATATAGATTGCAAACACAATGTATACACACACACACACATACACATGCACATACACACCATAAGTCCAAAAATATGTCATTGTTCCATCAGCTGTGGGCCTCCTGACCTCGTTAACTCACCCAGATTCCAAGCAGTCGTCACATCTGGCTGTTGTTCAGAATCAGGATGTTACAGGATCACTTACTCTCCTTTTATTTAATATCTATATATATATATATATATATAATATATATTAGTGTGCGTGTATTCAATTATTTATATATATATAGGAGCTATACATATTTATCAGTTTGCTGATCAAAAACGTCCAATATCAGCTTGTTTATGTTTTTTCCTCAAATACAAATAATATAATTAATTCATGTAAATTGTTGCGTTATATTCTTAATATGGATTTTTGGGGGTAGATGCCGATAGATGGGATTTTTTTAATTGATGTTTATATTTAAATAAACTTGATCATAAATAAATAAAAACACTTGAATACAACCAAATATATCACACATACAAATTTTAAAAAAAACTTTGAAAACATAACGTTTAAAACTATTTCAAACGAAATAAATTAGAATTAAAAATACTAGAATAAAAGGTTAAAAGAAATAAGGATCAAATCTGTACGAAACAAATGTTTTTAGAAAGAAAATCCATTTATTTTTCATGTCAAATATTAACAGATTCACATCTTTTCTTCACTGTTTGTTTCTATAAAATAAAAATGTTCATATAAGCAAACGGAGGCCGACACTAAAATGTCTTTGAAAGACTCTTATTGGTCGAGCATTAGATTAAAAATACATTTAAAGTACTTTTCAGTAATTGTTTAAATATAATTGAATGAATGAAATTCAGTTTTATGTGGATTCACTTTCTGGACGTGTGTTTATTTACAGGTTGAATCCGTGTTATTCACTTCTCAGCTCACATGAATGAACCAGTTAATTAATAATGAATAAAAACACTGAGTAAATCCAATCAGATTGAGTTTTTTTTAAAGAATGTACTTGTGGGAACATTGAGTTTAAATCGGAGCAGATTTAATTCTTCTAGTTGAGTGGAGCCAGAGGTCGGAGGTCGTTGAACTCTGAACAACGAACTACTGTTTCACATGGAGTCGTCTAATTATCGTTAAATAATCAAATTAAACCTTAATACGCTGGAAAACATTAGTGCAGGAAAACTTCGGACAGTGAGTGTTTGACATGTGTATTGATCCCGAGGGAAATTAAGGGTTTGGTCCATGTCCCATCTGCTAACATGGAGGAGGTGGTGTTTACGACCTGTACTGCAGCCAGCCACCAGGGGGCGATCAAGATGCTTCACTGTTACGAGCCGTCACGTCTTCCATCTTTAAAACGATTCTGTGATCGTGAACTCCGACTGTGCAACAACACAATTAGCGTGCTTTGTCTTCCTGTTTGGCAGGTGATTGGCTGTTTAGGGGGAGGGGCGGAGCATGGGTCGCACACCCCCCCCCCCTCTCTCCAGTGGATTCTTGTACCTTGACTGATTGGTGGAGGCGGAGGTGGCAATTCCCGTCTCAATTAGCGGCCGGTGGCGGTCTGCACTTTATCTACAGGAGCGTAGCGTTAGCTTAGCCTGGTGCCAACGAGAGTGTGTGTCTGTGTGTGTCTGTGTGTGTGTGTGTGTGTGTGTGTGTGTGTGTGTGTGGTTCAGGGTTTTTTGGGGGGTTTAACATCATAACGTCTCCTGCGGGCTTCGCTGGTATCAGTGTTGGTCGGGGGGGCACGTGGCTCACTGGCTCTAATTTAGTGCACGACTCCTGCACCGCTGCACACACACACGCATACATAAATATAGAGTTAGTCAATCAGTCAGTCAGCAGGAGGCCTCAGTAAAAGCCTCCACTGTGTGTTTATAGTAAGAGGGGGAGGAGACGGATGGAGCTTCACAGCGGGACTCTCTCTCTCTCTCTCTCTCTCTCTCTCTCTCTCTCTCTCTCTCTCTCTCTCTCTCTCTCTCTCTCTCTCTCTCCCTCTCTCTGGGCTCATGACGGATCGCAGCTCCATCAGATCCTTTGTGTCTTTATAAAGAAATAAGACGCCCTCTTCCTTTCTGATATTAAACCTGAGATATGAAACTCTGACGCTTTAAACCAACACGCCGGATGACGACACTGGTTCTGCGTTCCAGCAAATCTCTGAAGGTTGTCCGTTGAGTGACAGTTGGACATTTCGACACGTCTTCAATTTGACGTTTATGTGTCATTAATGAAAACCCCTACTTTCGTGCCCCTGGTCCACATGATGCTTTATGATTATCTCACCTTGATGTTCCTCAGTCTAAATTAACTCTGCACTTTAATTTCAGTTTTGTTGTCATGTGCTGATGTTGTGGAAATACCGAAATGAAAAATATGTTTTCAGATCCGTAAACTTCGTGTCTGATTCTGAGAAAAACTCCATGAGGCAACAATGAGGCACCGGAGACATTCAGAGAAATAGATGTCAGAGACAAAGAGCAAATACAATGAGATAAATGATTCAATGAGGGAATAAAAGAACCAAGATTGTTTTACAGAACGAGTGAACAAATGAAAAATGAACTAAAAGCTATACATCAGGAAACCGTGGTGGTGGTGGGGGGGGTTAGAAGAGGAGGAGGAGCTTGAAGAGGCTGAAGAGGAAGAGAGACGTGGAGGTGTTCGAGGATGGAAACCGAGCGGGAGGAAAGTAATTAAAGAAAAAATGAACAGGAAGAAATAAAGAGGGAATGTAGAGAAGGAATAATGAGCCAGAGGAGGATTCAAAGAAAGAGGAGACGTAAAGAGAGAGGGAATAAAATAAAAAGACAAAGTAGAGGAGGAGGTGAAGAGAGTGAAAACTGAGAAGATAAAATACAGGAGGATTAAAATCGGAGTCAATAGAAAGTAAAAGGAACGAGAGAACGTGAGTGTCTCCATCCTCCGTCCGTGTGATTCTCTCTTTAACCCACACAACATGGCAACACAATGAGAGTGTGTGTGTCTTTCTTTTGTCTCATCCAACATTTAAATCTCATAAGGAATTTACCCACGTGCCCCAGCGGGTCAAGAGGAGCGGAGGGGGGGGGGCGGGCTAAAGAGGTTTAGTCGAGCTGTCGAAAAACTCCTCAAACCTCGTTAGAGTCGAATGAGAAAGATCGAATGTCGTAGAGGTTTGGATGTTCACGCAATAATGAATCGATACTGGATGAAGGACGGAGGAAGGAGGAGTGTAGAGCAGGGGTTTTCAACCGGGGGTCCGCGGCCCCCTGGTGGTCCGCGACGGCATTGCAGGGGGTCCGCGAAATTCGCTTTGATATTTCAACACATTTCCAGATTACTCTTGAATATCGTGAAAAATATCTAAAATAAGAAAAATATGTCTAAAATAATATAAAGGTGATCATGAGGTTAAACTTAAGTAGGCCTCAATTGTTTGTGTGATATTGTATGATTATCATTTGTGACATATTCTGCATCACTTTGTCATCTTCCCTCTTCAGTTGTAGCCCCAGTTTGTGTTGATTGTTATTGATCACCGTTACTTTAACATTCTCTCAACATGTCAGCTACATGTCTGTACATTTAAGTCATGAACGTTATATATTGATATACATATGGTTCTGAGATGCAGTTCAACTACAAACTGCATTTTAATTTTGTTTTCAATTCTTAAGCACTGAAAATCAACCGTTTTTGTTGTTTTTTTACACAGATTTTTCTAGATTTGTTTGAGGTCTTTGAATAAAACCAACAAGGAAAACCAAATGTTAAAACTTCCTTCTATCCACATGCACACACGTATGCACATCAGTTGGGCGCGGATTACTATCTAGTCAGAATGGTTTCTGGGACAAAACCAGTTGAAAACCCCTGGTGTAGAGGACAGACGGCAGAGAGGCCCCGCCCCCTTCCTGACAGTGGAGAGTGAATCTTACTGGTGTTTAATGCACAGTTCACGCTACATGATTTTTAGCTATTTTTTCCGCTTGGCAACAAATTGTGGAATTCACCGTTGAAAGCCTCGGATCGGAGCCAAGCCGGCGTTGGATTGGCCGTCGCTACGTGTGAACGCGTCAAGGCCGAGACTCGAGCTGCTTCCCCAGACGTCAGCTCCTCGGTCTCGATTCCTCTTCAGCCAATACAAGTTAAAAAAACACGGCAGAGGATGTGGAAAGTAGTGCAGTTATTAAAAAAAGAAACAAATGACAGTTCTGCACGTGGATTTCTTTCCTTAAACCGGTTTTGTGCTTCATTTGACGTAGTTTGGAGAACAGGAAGTCGTGATGCGTGAACTGCAAATCGATAGAGTGAAAGTCGTATCGTCTATAAAACTGAGTAAAAATAAGCGTTGTGTTGTTGTGTGACGGGTTCCTGCTTCCTGCAGGTTTCAAAAGGTTTAATTTAAAACCCTCTCTCCTCGTTGAACTTCCTTTTGCACATTTGAAATACAAGTCATGTTTTCGTGTGATGAGGAGACGACACAGGAACCCAAACACATCAGGCTGCACCGTTTGCATCAAAGTTCATTGGTTTCTTGCTGGTGTCGTTTTGTAGTTTTGTTCCACAGTCGACGGAAAGAGGAGAAATCACAATGGAGGGTTTTAAACACAGACGAGCAGAAACGTCTCACTCCAGAGGAGCTGGAATCAAGGAATCTTTGTCATGTTCTGCTTAAAAATGACTGTAACAGTTAATTGATCATCCAATTAGTTGCAGATTAATCAATTAATCTCTTAATTGACTCATGCAAACATGCCTCCTGCGTTTAAACAAATTCTAGTTGTCTCCTCCTCTAGTTCCTCAGCAGCGTTTTCACCCCAGGAGCCAGTTTTTGTGGATTAGATGAGAATGCATTTAGTTTCCTAAGTGATGAGGAAGAAGAGGAGGAGGAGGAGGAAGAGGAAGAGGAGGACACCTGAGCAGCTGCAGGAAACATTAGCTCTTTGTTCTGTAAGGAAATTATAAAAACTCCCAATTAACGAGGCAGCTGCAGCAGAGCGATCGTCACTTAACGATCTAACTGTGAAAAGACCTGAAGTGACGGGAACACTGGAGACAATTCAACCAGCTCCTTGTTCTCCTGAAGCTCGACACAGAAACCACTGCAGCAAAACTCTGAAGTCTGAGCTCAAACTTCTGGAGTCTTTCACGTCATCTTTTAAGATTTGGGGATTTCAGGAAGAGGAGTGGAAGCTGCTGAGGAGGAAGAGGAGTGGAAGCTGCTGAGGAGGAAGAGGAGTGGAAGCTGCTGAGGAGGAAGAGGAGTGGAAGTTGCTGAGGAGGAAGAGGAGAGGAAGCTGATGTGGAGGAAGAGGAGTGGAAGCTGCTGAGGAGGAAGAGGAGAGGAAGAGGAGGAAGCTGCTGTGGAGGAAGAGGAGTGGAAGCTGATGTGGAGGAAGAGGAGTGGAAGCTGCTGTGGAGGAAGAGGAAGCTGCTGTGGAGGAAGAGGAGTGGAAGCTGCTGAGGAGGAAGAGGAGTGGAAGCTGCTGAGGAGGAAGAGGAGTGGAAGCTGCTGAGGAGGAAGAGGAGTGGAAGCTGCTGAGGAGGAAGAGGAGTGGAAGCTGCTGAGGAGGAAGAGGAAGCTGCTGTGGAGGAAGAGGAGAGGAAGCTGCTGAGTAGGAAGAGGAGTGGAAGCTGCTGAGGAGGAAGAGGAAGCTGCTGAGGAGGAAGAGGAAGCTGCTGTAGAGGAAGAGGAGAGGAAGAGGAGAGGAAGAGGAATGGAAGCTGGAGTCGGACGCTTCCCATCTGTCCTCTCGTTTCCTCTCGTTTCCTCTCGGCTCTGAAACACATTTATTCGATGCTGAGCCGAGAACCTGGAACTTCGCCTCCGGCTTTAATCACCGGCATTAAAAGCTTAAAAAGAATCGGACCCCTCGGTGTGTTAGGTGGCCGAGGTCCTGCCTGAGCAAATTGGATTTTCTGCTTTCCAGTAGCTCAGCTGTTCGCTAAGCATGATGTCACTCCAAATCTGTCTCTCTCTCTCGCCCTTTTCCTCACCCCTCACCCCTGGCCCCCCCCTCTCCCTCTCTCTCTCTCTCCCTCTCTCTCTCTGGACTTTCAATTCAGATGAAATGTAGGTCAAGTGGAGACCAGATGAGCTCGTTGGGCACAGTAACGCAGCCTGATGCTTCTGCTGAGCAAGTCAAAACAAACAGGCTGTGTGAAGCACGTGTGAGTGTGTGTCTGTGTCTGTGTCTGTGTGTGTGTGTGTGTGTGTGTGTGTGTCAGGCTTATGTGCTGTAGCTGTGCATCTCTACTCAGTTGCGTGTGTGTCTGTATAGTGAGTCACTGAATCTCATTAGATAGCAGCTGTGTGTGTGAACTTTTCATCGTGAACATCCCAACTTATCAAAATCAAGCGATTAAATCCAGACCAGAGTTAATTGAATCTGCTCGATGTTAAAGCTGCGTCACCATTTAGTTTCACTCTGTCGTGAGCTGAATGTTCTGTGAAGCTGTTGAACTCTAGTTTGTCACGGTTCCGTGTTCTGTCAGAAATCTGGGAATCGAACTTCTGTGAACAGGAAAACATGAAATGACCGAAATGTGCAGATTGATCCCAGTTCGTGGAAGAGCTGTTTTCTGAGTTCCGCTGTCGGACCCTTCCCACCTCCAGGGGCTTGTTCTGAGCTGCTTTCACCCCCGACACGTCTGTTTAATGTAAACTGAACAAAGCTACTTTCAAATTTATGGGAAAAAGCATGAAATCCAAATCCAAATGTGTCAACCCCCCCTTTTTCAAGAAAAGAAGCCGGGAACTGTTTCATGTTTTCTTGCTTCGGTTCGAGATCTTTGAAGAGACACTGGGAATGGGGAAAAAATTGATTCAGTTACAAAATCGCGATTCTTGTGAATGACGATTTTAAATCGCAATGCTGCCTCCCAAATAGATTTAAAAAAAATAATAATAATTTAAAAAAATACCGGGGGGGATATATGGGGGGGAGCAACATCAACCCAGAGCATGTTGACCAGCTCTTGTTTTTGAACAAGAATCTAAACACACCCAAGCACTAGCTTTGCATCGCCTACATGCAAACAACAATAGCCTACTTTTTGTTAATTTCAAAGTTTATATTTTAAGTAAAATTGAATTCATTCTATTTAATTTACCTTTTATTTATTGTTTAAAAGTAGCCTAAGTGGCTTACATTTCTTAATCTGTCAGTTTGTGTGCAGTTGACAGGGGCTATACAATAATAGGGCACATTTTTATTTATTTCCTCTATTTGCTGCCCGGCAGTCGTTAAGTTAATGTTGATATTTGAAATAAAAGTGGTAAAGCTCAAGTGAATTTGACTGTGTTGTATTTGAAGGTATGATTCAGCTTTTTCCATGGTCCAGTATTTAAAAAAAAAATAACCAAAAGAAATCGCAGGAAATCGTAATATCGAATTTGCAATACCCACAAAAATCGCAATACATATCGTATCGCCACCTAAGTATCGTGATAGTATCGTAACGGGAGGTCCCTGCCGATTCCCGTCCCTAAGAGTCACTGGGATGTTTTCCAGATTCTGCAGCAGCGAGTGGTCTGTGCTCGGCTCGGCTCGTGCAGGCGAGACGTCAATGAGGCAAAACGAGGATTTCAAGCTCCGTCTTTAGAGAAGCCGACATGTGACCAGAACATCGCCGGTTTAAACTGCGAGTTGGGAAGATTCAAACTGTTTCAAAGCTTTGATGTCAGATGTTAGGGAAACATTCTTTCCTATGTTCTGACGCTGATAAACAGAAGAATAATAAGAATAATCTTGCGGCCCTGAAGAAACGCTTGTTTCCTGTCTCGAGCTCCTCAGAATCAAACCTGTGACCTCCAGAGGACGACCTCTGACCTTCAGCGTGGTCACACCACCAAACCAATTCTATCTGTGTGACTCCAAACCAGATCATCTCCGAGGAGGATCAGGACCTGACACTAGTTCACAGAGAAACAGTTCAATACAGATGATTGTTCATTGAGTACATTATGATTCATTAAGAGTCGAAGGTGTAGGCGTGCAGTGTCCTCGGGCTCTCAGTCAGGCTCCTCCCCCTTATCCTCCAAATATTCCGGTTCCCATTAGTCCAGGATGGTTTGGGAAGCGCTGCTGGGAAACAGAAGCTCACAGACCAGTGGGTGAAGGTGATCGACTCTGTTAGTGAGCAGAAGAACCTCTGTGATGAACTCCTTTGGTCCGTGGTCCTGGTTCCTGGCTGTGATGCAGATCCTGTGATGTCTGCAGCTCGGCGACTCGTCCTCGCTGAGATCTGCTGATTGGTCTCGTAATGATGCTAACGTCTTAAATGCTGCAGCGCGACTAACGAGATTAGCCCTGGTTTGCTTTCCGTCCGAGTCCGGATGCTTCTTATTCGATAGAACGCCTCGTTTGTGGCGGATGTGTTTTTTTATGCTACGCAGCAGAAGCCATTATTCTTCTTCTTCTCTCTCTTAAAAAAATGGTCGTTTCCATCATCAGACGCTCACCTTGCTTTGCAGAGAGCTCTGTAGTAATTACCCGGGGGGGGGGGCTGGGCTCGGGGATAACGAGGCGGACCAAGGCGTCGGCTTCACGGCTCTTTGACGCTAACGAGGAGATTCAACGGAAGATTGTTGACTCGGGTTGCAACCAAAACCAGAACCTCACCCGGCGTGTGAACCCCGAGCGGCGAGCGGGAACCAGATCTGCGTCTCAGCTCCGTATCAGAAATAATCTCCATTTGAAAAAACACACATCACATGACCATTAAAATATCACAAGACCAGAGGAGGTTTAAATGACCGAGGATTTGGTGTCAGAGCCAGAAGCTGATATTTCAGATTCCAGCTGCCGAGAGGAAAAACCTGGAAACCTTAACGAGCTGTGATGCAGCTGGAGGGAACACTTCTAATCCACGAAGCCGTTTGAAGACGTGAAACCAAATCAAATCAGAGGTTATTGTCACATGCACCAATGGCAGCATCTACACAGTAGACGGGCTTTACAAAAATTAAAAAAAATGACATACCATGTAACATATAACGTATAACATAGTAAAATGAAGCAGCAGTTTACAGGGTGAAGGAGTGGGGAATATTAAATGAAATGATACACCTGTATATCGATTTTTGTGAAGACCGGGCAGTGTGAACACCTTCCAGGGGTCTCGGGGGGGCACCGTTGAGCCATTTTGCGACGCCCATTGAAAATTCCTCCAGAATACGTAAATTTTCACCACTTTCTAACTTTCTGCAAATTTTGGTAAGAATTTGAGCATGTTAAAGCCCTCAAAAAGCCAATTAATTTGCCTTAATAATAATAATAATAATAATAATAATAATGAAAACCCTGGTACAAGTACATCAAATAAAAAATGTGGAAAATGGCCACTAAATGCAAAAAAGCAGGCTTCCTGTTGTTTTTTTCCAATTGCACCTAAGACTTTTTTATTTGTCTGGTCATGATACACCTGTATATCAATTTTTGTGAAGACCGGTGAATGTGAACACATTCCAGGGGTCTCGAGGGTCTCGGGGGGGCACCGTTGAGCCATTTTGCGACGCCCATTGAAAATTCCTCCAGAATATGTAAATTTTAACCACTTTCTAACTTTCTGCAAATTTTGGTAAGAATTTGAGCATGGTAAATCCCTCAAAAAGCCAATTCATTTGCCTGAATAATTATAATAATAATAATAATCCTTACAATATCAATAGGGTCTCACCTGACCTGTGATGTCAGTGCTCGGGCCCTAATAATATGAATATATGTGAAGTAAGAACCTATTAAGTGTGACCTGTGATCTTGTGACCTGGCAGGCAACATCGGGCTTTACAAAATAAAAAAATAAACATACCATATAACATATAACATAGCACAGAGATTAAATTCCACCTTTATCACCGAAAAGCTCCTGAACCTCGTTGTCTTTCTGATTTGACGTCTTCTTCCTTGAGATGTTCCTGCTCTTTCTGTTTTGTCCTTTTCGAGTTTCTCTTTGGGAGAATCTCCCGCCGTCGCTCAGACACGTTATCAGGCAGGAGACATCGACTCCCCCCCCCCCCCCCCCCCCCCCGTGGAGAGTGTCAGGAGATTATCTGGAGTTCAGTGCTTGTCTGAAAGCAGCTTAAGTCAAAAAACCGAAGTGAGAGCTCTGTCTGCAGACGCTGAGCCGACGCGTCTTTTCTTGTCAAACGTCCCCTGAAAGTGTCCTGCACGTCTTTGTCTTTCTGTGCAGACGCCTGTTTCCTGCAGGGGGGGGGTGGATGCAGACCCAAAAGAGAGATATAAAGAGAGAGAGAGAACTTCAAGGTCAGAGCGATTGCCTTGTGTCCTCCTCTTCAATTTGAAAGGCTTCAGTTTCCTGTGAATCACAAATGTCTCCCCCTTTAGAAATGGAAGTGTTGAGTGCTGGTTGGAGGCCGTCTCTGAAAGACAAGGTCTCCGTCTCCGTGACGCTTTAAAACCCTTTTCTCTCTCTCTCTCTCTCTCTGTCTCTCTCTCTCTCTTCGGCGTTCACCCTCTCCTGGTGCGAGCGAATATTCGAGACGCGTTTTTCTTTCCACGTATGAATAATTTGTTCTTTTCTGCCTTGAAAATAATTTTTAGAGGTCGCGAGGTCGACGAGCAGGAGAAACGTTCTCCGTCTCTCCGGGCGTCACCGACTGCAACTCACTTCATATCTGGTCTTATTGTTGATTCTCCGTGACATTAATCTTCTGCCTCTTTTCTTTCTTTATTTTCACTCTCTTTTTTTCCTAACCTTGTCGTAATGAAAGACCTTTAGAATTATGTGGAGAGCAACATGTAGAAATCAGAGAGTCTCTCTCATGGCTGACGGGGGGGGGGGGGGAAGGACGCGTGTTTTGAATGTTAGTGACGTTGGGGTCAGAGGTCAGACATCACTTCAAACACAAATACAACTTTAATAACTTTACCAACCGAGAGGAGAACGGAGGATCAAGCAGCGAGAGCGTCGGAGCGTTTCACGGTCATTTAACGTTTTCATGGTCCTCACCCGGCATTCAGACATGTGTTTTATTCAAGTCTATTGCAGTTGATCATTTGGCGATTTGAATATTTAAATAAGTCGTAAAGTGCTCGACACAGCGAAGGACTTGAAAACCTTCAGCTGCTGCAGAGCGTTAGAATCAGAGCGAGCTGGTTTTCTGATTCCAACAAACGCCACCGAGTGAGACATCACCTGTGACTGTCGGAGATGGAATTCCTCAAACTTTCATCAATATATTCAGCGTACAGACGGAATATTATTGAACCAAGTCGACATCTATAACCTTGATTTGTTTCCACCTCAGTAAAACAAACAAAGCCCCAGGTGACGGAACAAGCAACGTCTTGTTTTCAAAGTGGTTTTATCGCATTTCTCTGATTTATTTTGCCGAATCCGAAGTTAAACGGAACAATAACTGAAGCTGGAAATGCAGATTTATGATTTATGCGTCACACCAGTCACCCGCATCTCAAATATAGACCTTGTGTGAAGATTCTCTTACTTTAGGATCTTACCTTTAAACAGTGGCATCAGTGAACTGTTGTGACTCACAGCAGGTGCGAGCGTGGGGAAATAGAAGAGAATGGATTTCGACTGTTTGACTGTGAGAGGAACTGAAATCTGATCCGTGAGACGTGTTCTCCGTCGGCAGGTGAAGCAGGAAGTTAAACTGCAGGTGAAGCAGGAAGTTAAACTGCAGGTGAAGCAGGAAGTTAAACTGCAGGCACTTCCTGTTTGCCGGTCCAGATGGAACTTTGTGTTGCTCCCCTCAACGTCTTTGTTTTCAGATTTCATTTCCACGTCTTCCATCGATAGCTTCGTTCTCACATCATCAATCAATCAATCAAGTTTTATTCGTACAGCCCATATTCACAAATCACAATTTGGACGGACAGAAGTGTTTTCTCTTTTTGCAAGCTGAATATATTTAGATTTGGACGGTTGACTTTACAAAACGAGTAATTTAAAAGATTAGGATTAGAATCTAGGAAAGGTTTGTCATCACGAACCGTTCCCAGTCTTTTTTATCTTTAAAAAGGCAAATTGATCTTATAAATAATTCGAATTGTCAAGATCACGATCAGATTTTGTTTTTCTCTCAGTTTTTTCTTCACGTTGTTTCCGCCTCGGTGCCAGTGAGCGGTTTTGGGGGCGTGTCCTTCTCTCCCGCCGCACTAATGCACGTCCGTCCCATTAACGCGAACTCGATATCTCAAGAACGCCCTCGAGTAAAAACATTCACTTGGACTCAAAGATGAACTGATTCGATTTTGGTGGTTCGAGGGTCAAAGGGTCATGGTCACGTTAGGTTTAGATGTTTAAAAATATTGCATAATAATTTGTATTTCTGATTTCTGCAGGAAGTCAAAGTTCTCTCCTTCTTTTCTTCAACCTGTAACTCAACTTGAGATTTAGATCATTTGTCACTGAAGCAGGAAAGTAACTGGCAGGAAATAAAAGAATCCACCAGTTACCACTCCCATTCTCTACCCCCCTCCCCCCCCTCTTCCAACACACTCCTCCATTTGCACAAACTCCCCCATCTCTGCTGTAATTGTTTTTAATTTGTTTCTCGTTAGCGCTTTTATATTTCTGCACCGCCTTCCCTCTTGGCTTTCTTCTCCTTCTGAGACCGAACATGAAACGGAAAGGATGGAAGCTGAAGGATGGAGCGGTGGGGGGGGGTAGGGGATAAATAAATAAATAAATAAATTTTGATCTGCACAGGGCGAGCAGGATCCTGTGCAGAAAGGTAATACTTTGAAAGATGTCCAGGTGTCGTGAGATCCGAGCGGGAAGGAAACGAATCCTCGTCCTCCTTCCTGTTCTCCAGCTCCTAATGAAATAATGAGATAATTAGAGGAGTAATTGGGACGATTTCTTTCTCTTCTTTCCTCCGGCTGCGGCGTCTGCTCGGCTCAGAGCGCAGCCACGCCCACCGGGGGCCGGGCACATCGCTCTTTGCATTGTGGGAAACCCAAATTTGCCTTCACCATTGGTTTGCATTTTGGAAGATAAGCCTCACACGTATAGAGATATAGATATATAAATATATATATGCATGTACAGTAGGAACAGAGAGCACTCATCCGTTGTGCCGTAGCTTGATGTTCGGGGGTGATTACTCAACCAATCAGAAGGCCCGACCTAGTTTCTCCTCCGTCTCCCCCCCCGAGCCGCGACCACGTTCAAATGTTTAAAGTGCGAGAGAAACCTCCCGACCCCGAGTGAAGCTTCACGCTGTGTGCTCCCGGGCTGAGTCACCTTCCGAGGAGACCACACCCAATTCTGCTTTTTACAGTGTTTTTCTGCTGCGTTAACAAGCGTTGTGTGTGTCTGTGTGTGTGTGTGTGTGTGTGTCTGTGTGTGTGTGTGTGTGTGTTAGTCACAGAAATAGCTGCCAGCGCACATCAGCCTCCTTTGAGCTCATCACCGGATACTTCAGAGAGAGAGAGAGATGAGATGAGATGAGATTAGGGATTTGGTTTGCCGAGAAGCCGTCAGATTGAATCGACACACCATGTTTAGGCTGTGTGTTCTCGTGTGTGTGTGTGTGTGTGTGTGTTCTCGTGTGTGTGTGTGTTCTCATGTGTGTGTGTTTTCCCCGTGTGTGTGTGTGTTTCTCGCAGTATGTTTGACTCTGTGTCTCACCACGCCTTTGGCCAATCATGCAAATATTTGCTTTATTCATTTCCCTCCTCATTCCCCAGGACACACACACACACACACACACACACACACACACACACACACACAGACACACACACGCGCACATACACAACACACACATGCACACACTGCACACATGATACCAGAGGTGGTTGTGACTCTTAGTAAACAAGCTTTTATATTTGTATTTGTTCTCTCGCACACAGAGAAAGGCTCAACACTTCCACTGAAGTTTGTTTTTCCTGCGGAGGAGAAAAAGGATTAGTTGATGTTTCCCGGGCTCTGATGTCTGTGAATCACCGCTCGCCGCTCGCCGCACGCCACTCGTCTCTTTGTATCTCGAACGCCCCTCACTTGTTAAGAGACTCCCTCACTTTCCAGGAATTTGAACTTGGTTTTTACGCAGAAACACGAGTGGTACAAGTTTTATTGGTACAGCAGCAGGTTAACTTAAGGTCTGAGGTGAAGTAAATACAGATTCACTGGGAGTCGGTGCTGATGCTTCCATTGTTTTCCACAGGATTGGTTTCAACAACAGAGAAAAATACCTGTTCAATAAAAACATCCTAATAGTCCCAGATGTATTCTATTCATGCTAAAATCAACCTTACATATCAAAAACACCACTTTGGAACCAAATACCACAGGAAGTTAAGATTTAACCAAACTTTCCAACAAACAAACAGAAACTGAAAACCTGCAGCGAGGTTTAAAACTTTAGATTTAAAAGTTCCTGGATCCTTTTGTCCAGATCTGTGCCAGAATGTTTCGAGTTCTTGGGTCAAATCTCCACCAAGTTTCAAAGACAAACGAACAAATGACGGTAAATAGGATTATTATGTATTTGTTCTTATTGTGAAGGCCGTCTCTACATATTAAACACGTTCACAAACTTCTTTGCTTGTACTAAAAATCCTTATGGCTCTATCACCTGTCATAAATACCAAAGTATATATCCACCTGTATTCTAACACATAACCCCCCCCCCCTGAAAAACAACAACTTACAATTCTTCATCTATAATAAACTATATTTAAAGTAAACATTTCTTGTGTTAGCTGCTGGAATTTGTGAATTAATAAACGTCTAAATCTTTGTATCGTGTGTTTAAAGACCAGAGTTTTAAGGTGGAGCATCAAAAAGGCCAAAACTCTGACATAAAAATAACCATAAGATTGAATATACAGGCAATATTCTCTTTACTATATACTCTCTACTTGTGTGTATATATATATATATATATACTCCCTACTTTCCACGCACTGTCCCTGTGAATCGAATCCTAAATCACAGTAAATTTGGAGCATGAGTGGAATAAATAGATTCGTCTTCCAGTGAGTTTCAGCTGGAGCGTCTCTGCTGACTTGTCATGTGGCGTCCCCGTGTCCTTCCAAATCCTGAGTGTCCCCTGCCCCCCACCCCCCCCTCGCCGTCTGCAGAGCGCGGCCTCCTCTGATTGGCTGCAGCTAATCGGGGCGAAATTTGAGTCCAAATATCATAAAGATAAGAAACATCGGGCGTTCAGGAAGTTAATCAACGACACGGCACCGAGTGATATCTTCTATCGCTACTTTGGGGCATTGATGGAAGAAGCTGAAGTCTTCAGTTTCTCTTCTGTGATTCTGGTCAGATTGTGTTTGTGTGTGTGTGTGTCTGTGTGTGTCTGTGTGTGTGTGTGTGTGTCTGTGTGTGTAAGAAGTGCTGCCTGGAGCAAGACGTACACATGCATGTCTCTGTGTAATAAATTGTCTGCAGAGAGCCGTTGGTGAGCTTCACCTCAGTTCACATGTTTGTTTATTAACCGATGAGAATCTACACCTCGTTTTTACATAGTGAGAATGTTTACTGCAGGGAAAAGGTTAAAGGTCAGAGGGAACAGTTCATCAGCTGTTTGCTTCATCACCAGTGGCTCAGTCATCTATAACCTGCATGTTCATCTAGAACCTGCATGTTCTCTATAACCTGCATGTTCTCTATAACCTGCATGTTCATCTATAACCTGCATGTTCATCTATAACCTGCATGTTCTCTATAACCTGCATGTTCATCTATAACCTGCATGTTCTCTATAACCTGCATGTTCATCTATAACCTGCATGTTCTCTATAACCTGCATGTTCATCTAGAACCTGCATGTTCTCTATAACCTGCATGTTCTCTATAACCTGCATGTTCATCTATAACCTGCATGTTCATCTAGAACCTGCATGTCATCTATAACCTGCATGTTCATCTAGAACCTGCATGTTCATCTATAACCTGCATGTTCATCTATAACCTGCATGTTCATCTATAACCTGCATGTTCATCTATAACCTGCATGTTCATCTATAACCTGCATGTTCTCTATAACCTGCATGTTCTCTATAACATGCATGTTCTCTATAACATGCATGTTCTCTAGAACCTGCATGTTCTCTATAACATGCATGTTCTCTATAACATGCATGTTCTCTATAACATTCATGTTCTCTATAACATGCATGTTCTCTATAACCTGCATGTTCTCTATAACCTGCATGTTCTCTAGAACCTGCATGTTCTCTAGAACCTGCATGTTCTCTAGAACCTGCATGTTCATCTATAACCTGCACGTTCATCTATAACCTGCATGTTCATCTATAACCTGCATGTTCATCTATAACCTGCATCTATAACCTGCATGTTCATCTATAACCTGCATGTTCTTCTATAACCTGCATGTTCATCTATAACCTGCATGTTCTTCTATAACCTGCATGTTCTTCTATAACCTGCATGTTCATCTAGAGCCTGCATGTTCTTCTATAACCTGCATGTTCATCTATAACCTGCATCTATAACCTGCATGTTCATCTATAACCTGAATGTTCATCTATAACCTGCATGTTCCTCTATAACCTGCATGTTCCTCTATAACCTGCATGTCATCTATAACCTGCAGGTTCATCTATAACCTGCATGTCATCTATAACCTGCAGGTTCATCTATAACCTGCAGGTTCATCTATAACCTGCAGGTTCATCTATAACCTGCATGTTCATCTATAACCTGCATGTTCATCTATAACCTGCATGTTCATCTATAACCTGCATGTTCATCTATAACCTGCATGTTCATCTATAACCTGCATGTTCATCTATAACCTGCATGTTCATCTATAACCTGCATGTTCTCTATAACCTGCATGTTCATCTATAACCTGCATGTTCATCTATAACCTGCATGTTCATCTATAACCTGCATGTTCATCTATAACCTGCATGTTCTTCTATAACCTGCATGTTCATCTATAACTGCATTTTATCTATAACCTGCATGTTCATCTAGAACCTGCATGTTCATCTATAACCTGCATGTTCTTCCTCCATCGCTGCTTTTTGTTCGAAGTCTTTTCTACAACTAATTAACTTCAGTTTACTCGTACAGTCGTAATCATAACGTACATTATCTCAAGGCTCTTCACATATGAAGGTTGAACCATCACACGTGTGATTAGCGTGTCAGGACGATCACACGGACAAATATGAGTTTTGGTAAGGAGCTAAAACGTCATCTGATCACTATCATTTAAAAACGTAGCCTGAACGTAAACAAAGATCCCGTCATTTTGTCGGTAACTGAGATTTTGATATAAAGAGCAGAACCAGTGTCGGGTCGGAAGGTGTGAAGTGAATGAGCTTGTTGATCCTTGCCTCCTCTCTCCTACCTCCTTGTCTCACTTCCTCTCTCCTAGAAGCCCAGGCCCCTGTTCAGGTTAATGAGGTATTGATTGGATGAGGGGCCGGGCGAGGGGCCGGGGGAGGGGCCGGGGGAGGGGCTTCGGTTACGCTGAATTATGAATGCTCAAGCACGGCTATTTATAGCTTCGGTCCAACGGTCACAAGAAAGCCAAAAGGCCGTGTTCCTCTTCGTCTCCTCGTCTTCCTCCCCTCAGATCGATCGCTCTGTTTCCTCCAGTGTCGAGTTCCTCTCCGTCCATTGTGTGTGTGTCTGTTGTGTGTGTGTGTGTCTCTGTGTGTGTGTGTGTTTGTTGTGTGTGTGTGTCTGTGTGTGTGTGTACATGTTCTCTGACTCGAGCTGGAATGAATCTTTGAGCAGCTCAGTTGCTCTCGACAGGAAGCGGAGCAGCAGCAGCACTGGGAGTGTTTTGATTTCCTTCCTCTGTCGCCGTGCCGACGCTGAAGCAGAAACCGACTTCGTGTCCGAGTCGTTGTCGTGAAGTTCATCTTTCAAGAAGCAAAAACATCTAATGACTTCCATCTTCTCCCCCCCCCCGAGCGCCGTCGACTCCCACCGGCCTCTGGCGACACCTCCTGACATGTGTCATATTGATGGTATCCAATGAGAAGTGTCAGCCCCCCCCCACCCCCCCCTCACAGTCAGAGCCTCCGAGTGTTTCATCCTCTGATGTTTTAATGCCCAGATTAATGTTCTGCATGTTTTAAGATATATGAATAATACTTCAGCTTTAAATGACAATAAGCAGTTTTGAGTTTGAAGTCAGGTGCTTAAATACTTTGTCAGGTGTGTGTCTCTCTGTGTGTGTGTGTGTGTGTGAGTGTGTGTTTATATAATCTACCTCTGCTTTATTATTTAAATCATATTCTGAATCGGCAGCACCTCCCTCGGCCTCATTCATATATTCACCGCATGTTTTAAGGCTGCATTATAGTTTGTTGTCCGTCCTTCGTGGTACAGATGTGGATTAGCTCGATGTCTTGTGATTCCCGTCATGCATGTAATAGTGTGTGTGTGTGTGTCTGTGTGTGTGAGTGTGAGTGTGCGTCTCTTAAGTTTGTGTCACGCTGCTCTGGGCTGTGCTGCTGGATCTGTGAAGTGAAACGAAGTGACACAATGGAGGTTTCAGAGATTGAGGACAGCTCTGTGTGTGTGTGTGTGTGTGTGTGTGTGTGTGTGTGTGTGTGTGTGTGTGTGTGTGTGTGTGTGTGTGTGTGTGTGTGTGTGTGTGTGTGTGTGTGTGTGTGTGTGTGTGTGTGTGTGTGTGTGTGTGTGTGTGTGTGTTGTATAGTCATGTGCATTTTTTGCATAACACACTGAGAGAATCCCAGATGCCATAATGTGTGTGTGTGTGTGTTAGTGGGTCTCTCTCTCCCTCTCTCTCTCTTTGGGCCCAGAGTTGCGTTCACTAACTGACCTACATTTTTTTTTTTTGTTGCCCGTGGCTCAGCTGAGACTTTTTTTTGTCGTCGTTATCTCATCGAGCCAATCACGTGCCCTCATGTCATTTGTTCCGGTCGCATCCTCGACCTCAACCGTCCAATCACAGCCCTCCAATCACAGCTTCAGCTCCTCCCCCGTCCACCACCGGAGCTGCGTTTGTGACGGACTGACCCTTTAAAAATATGAAAACACTCCATCATGTGGTCCAAGGGAAGGGGTGGGGGTGGGTGGGTGGGGGGGAGGGGGGTGGGGCTGTGTAACTTTGACTTGCAGTGCTGATTTCTCACGCTGCAACCACCCTAATTATTTCCCCCCCCCCACCTTGAAAGCCGTGTGGATGGCAGGAGCAGATTGAAGCTTTTGAAAAATTCTTTGAAGCTTCGGTTTTTTTTGTTTTCAAAGCTTCCTTTGTAGGCCGCATGAATTTTGCATGTGCAGGTTTAAGGGAACTTTGTGATGTGTGTGTGTGTGTGTGTGTGTGTGTTTTTTCAGAGGAGATGATCAGCTGCCTGTCAGAATCTATGATGGATTTAATCTCAACTGAATGAAATCTCCAAATATGAATAAAATGAACCTTTGAAAGTCTCAGTGTGGGTTTTGCAAATTCATGTTGAATATCTGAAGGGTTTGTACCATCGGGGCATGAAACCCAAAATAAACACAGGAGGATGAAGTGTGTGTGTGTGTGTGTGTTTGTGATACCATCGCACAATGATATCGGTCGGATGACACAACTTCATTTGTTTCTGGCATCTGGCCAAAACAAGACTGAAGGGTTGGTAATGAGGGATTACACAAACACAAATACAAACACACACATGCACACACTCACACACACACACACTTTAACAGCTTAACAACATGCTCTTTCACTCAAACCTTCACACTGAGCTGATATGAGATATCGTTGTGACTCAGTCTCATTTTTAAACGATCGGTTCTTTGTCCAGAAACTCACTGAAGTCAGAGTTTAAATCCTCTTCCTGCAGATGAATCCCTCAAATCAAAACCCGACCATCAGCATGTGATCCTCGCTGGTTTCAAACGTGCATGCTCGTGCACGTGGGTGCTCGTGCACGTGGGTGCAGCTGCTGTCAGGAGGTCACATGTAATGACTTTTTAACACAGAAACACGTTTGCACACAGGCTCGGTTTATTCGTCCGATGGAAAGTGTTTGACACGAGACATTGACCCTCTGCTGAGACAAGTGGCTTCACCTGGAGTGTGTGTGTCTGTGTGTGTGTGTGGGTGAATGAAATGTGAGTGTGTGTGTGCGTGCGCTGCAGACTTAACCTTTCTATTCCTGCTAAAAACACACACACACACACACACACACACTCATTCACACATGGACACTTTGTCTTTGTCTCTGTTTCTATCTGTCTGCCTCCATTTCCATTTAATGGAGGGTGAGGTGGGGGGTGCAGCCGCGGCAGTGGGCGGCAGCGGCGGGTGGGTGGGGGGGGGCCCTCTGGTTGAAAATTGCGATATGTATTTATGTTTCTCTGTATATGGTTGCTAAGCAACAGCAGAACGAGGGTATTTACAGTTAATAAAAACCGAGTGACATTAGCTTGGTGTATCAGAGGTAAAGCGTTCAGAGCTTTAAGATCCGGGAAGAAAGACAAGGCCGTGTGTGTGTGTCTGTGTGTGTGTGTGTGTGTGAGAGGGAGAGTGTCCTTTGTGAATAGTGACTAATAAATGGTTCCATATACTGTCTGTATAGATGTGTGTGTCTGTGTGTGTGTGTGTGTGTGCATTATAATTGCTCACTCAGCCGTGTCTTTGTAGATTTTTCTGTGTGTTTCTGTTTGTTTGTTCTGATTCCAAAAAGCCTTTGCATTAGCTCCGGCCTTGTGTGTGTGTGTGTGTGTGTGTGTGTGTGTCTGTGTGTGTGTGTGTGTGTGTGCTCACACATCATTGTCTGTGTGTGTTTGGAAACGAGCTTCCAGGCCATTGTCTGAACCAAAGTTTATTTTCCTTATCGGCATCTTTCATGAAATATTAAAACGTGTTTATTTGCGTGTTGAATCCACCGGTGATTTGCGGTGACAAACTGCTTTGTGCGGCAATCTTTGTTGTGTGTTGCCGCTGGGTGAGAACAGTGGAGGCTGTGCATCAGCAAAATGTGTCCTACGGGGGGGGGGGGGGGGGGAGGGGAACAATCATTGTCATTTATGTTCCTTACCCTTCAAAAGATAAAACCATGGTTCAAACAACCTTTCAAATTGTGTCTAAATATTGAATTGTGACGGTTTCTCTTTTTTTTTTATGGTATTTTCCTTGTTGTCACGTATGTTGTGTTGATGTTAAACACGTCAGCGTGTGTTAATATCACGTCTCTTCTCTGTTTCTCAGGCTTTGAAAGCATCTTGGAAGGCTTGTTTGGGCCGGGACTAGTCAAAGATATCACCCTGTTCCAAGGTAAACAAGCTCACACGCACACACACACACACACACACACACACACATACACACACACACACACACACACAAATAGGCATCTGTCATAATAATAATCATAAAATCGTGAACATTATATTAAATCAAATGTGATTTTTTAAAACCACTGATAGGATCTGCCCCTGGTGGTAATAACTGGTTTCTGTGAAGATAAACTTAATGACAGAAACAAATCAGGAAAATCCGAAATAATAAACATAATATATTAATAATTATAATTTAAAAAAGTGTCTGTATGTCTTCCCCTGACTTTGTTAGTGGTCGTGTCTGACTAATCGCTCCACGTGTTTTCAGTATCGTCCAGATAACCAGGGTCACTTTAACATCCACAAAAAAATATAATAACACACTAGTGGAAAGAAACACTGATAAAACAAAACCTCAGCTCTAAATCTAGATTGTTATCATCTAGATTATGATCTGTAAAAAGGTATTTTATGGCCCTGACCACAGAATGAACACATCTGAAAAGAAATATTTCATTCAGGACAAACTCTTTAGCGTCTCTTTGTCGAAGACTGAAAAGGACCAAATGCAGCAGCAGCAGCATTCATGGTCAGACCATGACCCACAGGAACCAGTCTGTCTGGTTTCCTATTGTCTTTATCAACAAAGGTGGCGTCCAACATCTGCTGATGCAACAGAACGACAACATACCAGAGATGCTTCTTAAACTCAACTTCCCACCTCAAGCTCATCCTGTCGAGTCAATTCAAAGGTTAACACACAGTTTCACTCTCGTGGGTCGTGTGATGCATTTAAATCAGCATTAACTCTCAGCTTTAATTTCACATTTTGTTGGACAGGCCAAACTCAGAGCTGTGATCCAGACGGATTCACAATAATAAAACTCCTGTGTAGAAAAAAGGTTGTTATTTATGTTTTTGTAAGAATTCATCATGTAGACCAGGGGTTTTCAACCAGGGGTCCGCGGCTTTGATATTTCTACACATTTCCAGATTACTCTTGAATATTTTGAAAAATATCTAAAATAAGAAAAATATGTCTAAAATAATATAAAGGTGCTGGTGATCATGAGGTTAAACTTAAGTAGGCCTCAATTGTTTGTGTGATATTGTATGATTATCATTTGTGACATATTCTGCATTACTTTGTCATCTTCCCTCTTCAGTTGTAGCCCCAGTTTATGTTGATTGTTATTGATCACCGTTACTTTAACGTTCTCTCAACATGTCAGCTACATGTCTGAACATTTAAGTCATGAACGTTATATATTGATGTACGTATGGTTCTGAGATGCAGTTCAACTACAAACTGCATTTTAATTTTGTGAAAATCAACCGTTTTTGTTGTTTTTCACACAGATTTTACTAGATTTGTTTGAGGTTTTAAATAAAACCAACATGGAAAACCAAATGTTACAACTTCCTTCTATACACACACACACACACACTAACACACACACACACACAGGTAGGCACATCAGTGGGCCGCGGATTACTTTCTAGGCAGAATGGTCCCTGGGACAGAACCAGTTGAAAACCCCTGATGTAGACGAAGCAGAATCTGTTCCTCAGGATCCTGATGAAGCCGTCCTGTGTCTTTGCAGTCGTTTTAATCCGTCATTTAGAATTTGTGCGTTTTATTTACATCCAGAGTGAAGTAAAAAACAATCTGCACTGAGGAACCATAAAACACTGTGGGATTCACGAGGCTGGTCATGTGACCCGTGTCTCAGAGAGGGGTTCCCAGCTCAGAGTGACACACATCAAATATAGATATAGATCATCTAAACACCCACAACTCTCTCTCTCTCTCTCTCTCTCTCTCTCTCTCTCTCTCTCTCTCTCTCTCTCTCTCCCTCCTCCATCTCAGGGAAAGGAGGTCAACATGGCGTCCAGGAGTCATGTGACCCCCTCCCCCACCAACTTAAGGCATTTTTAGAATATTTCCAATATTTTCACTCATGCATCACACTTCTCAGAGCGGAGCGGCCGTACATGCTACGTGCACACACACACACACACACACACACACACACACACACACTCACACACGCACACGCACACACACACCAGATCTCATATATACGTGCAGCAGCATTAAGGTTGAGAGATTTTGTGGCGTTGACATATTCACACATTTAAATAGAAAAAAAAAACCCCGTGGAACATGCTCCATACATGTTCCCCCTCAAATGGCGCCGATCCCTCTCGCCATCAGGGAGTAATGATTTCCAATATTTCCCAGAATTCCAGAGGCGCACCACTCAGGAGGAGGGGCTTGTGTGCGCTGCTGCAGTAAAGTGTGAATGTAGCGCTGTGAGCGTGTTGTGTGTTTGTAGACGTCAGGTCACTGCTGTGACACACCAGTCAGGCCTCAAGTCACAAGACTGGGACGAACATGAGGAAACAAAACCAGTCAGTGTCATGTTTGATTTTTAATTCTTTACACTCAACTACACACACACTCTCCTCCGTGTCTTACTGTATTCTCGGGGACCCGTCGTTGACTCAGTACAGTAGCTGATGTTTGTTCTCGGATCACGAGACCAGAGAGTTTCTGATTCTCGTTGAGTTTCACAGACAAAACCGACTCGGATCTCAAACCTTCTGGAAAGTCCGTCCCACTCAAGACAATCTAGGTGAAGGTGTCGGGGGTGCATGTGGAGAACCAGCTCTCCAATCCCTCTCAGGTTGTGTTTGGTTTGGTTCCTATATCTTGTTCTATATAAATACAGTTTATTATTATTCACAAACCCAAACCTGCCCCCTTAACCTGCAAGCAGCCATTTCAGCCTGTGGTGTCAGACCCCACAAATCCAATAAAACACACACACACACACACATTCATAAATCAGTGCAGCAGGAAAGCGTTAAACCGGTTTCTGTAAATATTAAATAAAGAAAACGATTCTCATTAACATGATGTTTAGATAAACAGGAAGCAGCAGGAACACGGAGCTGGTTAATTAAGAGACTGTCGACGCATCGACTGAGCACAAACACACAGAGTTAAAGATTCATGTAAACACACACACACACACACACACACACACACACACAGACCTGAGGGGTGGGGGGGTGGGGGGTCACGTTAGCAGTGGGACTGGAGCTAATTGGCGCCTTCCCAGGGAAACTGTATGTGGCGCAACCACAGGGTTCAAGCACAGTTCACCTTTGACCTTTTCATTACAGCGAGAGAGAGACTGTCCACACACACACACACATACAGACACACACACACACACACACAGACACACACACACACACACAAGTGTTGAGATTTGTGATCATGGTTATTGTTCTTAAAGTCTCCAACTTGTGTTTCTTGCAAGTCTTCGCTCGTCTTGTCTTCTCCTCTCGTGGTTAAAATGTTCATCTTGTTTCAGCACGGAAACAAAAAATTAAATTTCTGATTTTACAAAAAATGAAAAGATATCTGGAACGGTGCTTTTGAATTAGAGCCAGATATATTAGTCTGGATAGATGATAACACACGACAGACCCCAACCCTGTGTCTGCTGACTTACACCTGCATTACTGTCGGATAAATATACGTCTTTATAATTTCTCCATATTGTAAAACTATAAAAAAAAAAAAAAAAAAAAAGCCTTTAAATGAAATCCAATAAAAAGGGTTTTGCACGATGGAAAAGTCTCGAAGCCTTAAATAATGTTTAATGTTTATTACCTAGAAGTTACTGGAGATAAAGTTTTTTATCTGTAGAGACGAACTTTGTGCAGTTTTGGATTTTAAGACGTTTGCTGATGAGACCAAAAATAAAGTGAAAAGTCCACGAGCTGCTGCAAAGTGCGTCGTGTTGGGAGACGCTGAGCATCATGGGAAGTGGAGTTTGTGTGGATTCCTTTAACCCTCTGCTTCCTGTCCCCCCCCCCCCTGTGCTGCAGACTGCGAGCCGGAGGAAGTGTCCGACTGGTCCTTCGACGAAAACTGTCTCTTCTGCTGCTTAAGACGTGAGAAAATCAAGGTAAGAGACAGAAACTGAAAATACACACGTGTCCCAACATGTTCAAACGACTCCTTCAAACTAAATGTCGGACTCACAAACCAACAAATGGTTTTAGCTTTACACAACTTAATTAATCATTTAACATTAACTGTGCAACATTTTATATCCAAGCCTGATAATGAATTAATTATCAATATCTTTGTAACATATATTTAAAGCTTTCGCTCCTGATGGTTAAAACACATTTGATCGTAACGTTGAATATTTAACAAGAGCAAAAATGATAAAATATAAATGTGTGTTTCTATCACACACCACACATTTTGTGTTTTTTTTTATCTGCCGCCATTTTGAGCTGCGTGTTTAAAAAACTCTTCCTCTTCCTCCCTCACACTTGTTATTTGTGTTTTCCAACCATCATGGTCTTGACCCCAATTTAGCTCCGGAAAGGAATCCTACATAACCGTGTGTGTGTGTGTCTGTGTGTGTGTCTGTGTGTGTGTCTCTGTGTGTGTGTCTGTGTGTGAGTGTGGGAGGACGGAGACCGGGGTGTAAATTAGTGCGACTCCCACCGCAGCAGAGAGGCCGGCGACGCCTCCTCTCCGTGTTTATCAGATAAAAAAGTGATCAGAGCAGAATAATAACGAGTTCCTTCCTAACGTGCACACACACACACACACACACACACACACACACACACACACACACACACATGCTCGTGGTGGTTACCTGTGTCTCTGCTGCAGCCTCGGAACATTCACGTGAGGCAGCCTCTTGCCGTTACATCCCCCCCCACTCACACACACACACACACACACACACACACACACACTCTGCTTAAAAAGAACAAAAGGCAATGGCCCCTGTTTGATTCCCTGTGGGGGGGGCGGCTGCACGTCACCACACTGGCCCCAGAGACAGATTCCTTCATTAAAACACAGGAATCAGTGAAGTCTCTCTATTAATAAACATATCGATCTTATCAAAAACTCCGAGATGATTTTAACGTGACGAATGGAAACGTGTATATTTTTTTTATTTTTGCAGGAATTTTCTTCAAAACTTGTTTAATTGTTTAATTGAAAGAAACTTGGAGCTTAGAATGAGTTCCCCCCCCGGCTTCTCTTCTTCTGATCTAAATATTGGGTTAGGGTCGTTTTGGGGGATGTTTAGGGATGGTAGAGGGGGTCCTCCCCTCTACCATCGAGGGTCGCTTGTTTTTCAACTTGACCCCGGTTTGACCTCCAGGGTCGACCATCTGTCTCCTAAAAAACATCCCGGCTCCACCGGCTCCACCGCCGCTCTCCATCAACCCCATCTGTCGCTCGGTCGTCCTCTTCACTCTCTCTCTCTCTCTCTCTCTCTCTCTCTCTCTCTCTCTCTCTCTCTCTCTCTCTCTCTCTCTCTCTCTCTCTCTCTCTCTCTCTCTCTCTCTCTCTCTCTCTCTCTCCGTAGAGGGGTTAATAGAATCCTGAAGATCCACACAACATCACACAAGTTGCTTTGTGAAATACAGTAATTACAACAAAAAAAACACACATCTAAATAAACCAGAGAAGAATCAATTAAACAAAGTCTGTCAGGGATTAAAGGAGAGCGTCTGATTGGTCGATAATCCCGTTAGCCTCATCGTCTACAAACCATGACACCAATAACACCAACGATCCGCAGCCGGCTTCATTAGATTCCTCTTCTCACTCAATACAATTTTCATCTTTTATTAATCTGTCAGGGCTCCGAGGCTTCGTGAAATGCCAGCGGAGCTTCAGGGGGCGGAGCCATCGATTCATTGATCTGAAGCCGAAAGCAGAACGAGAGAGAAAGTGATGAGGGGGTTAAAAAACACGGAGAGAGGGAGGAACGGCCTTAAAAACACACACACTCCAACGTCTGTTTGTTCCTTTGTCTCAGACACACACACACACACACAGACACACACACACACACACACACACACAGTCCCTGTATAGTGTTGTAAACACAATGACAACACACTCATTATAGACACAATACGAGTTGTGGGTGTTAATCCCGTCTCCAACAAGACGCTGGATCCACATTCCGACTGAGCTCTGGTCCCTTTCAGAATAATAATGCCTCGTTGGCAGACCTGCGTCTCGCCCTGGGTGAAGCCATCCGATTGGCTGCCAGCTGGCCAAAGGCCCGCCTCCGACCAGTGAGCTGTCCCGCCGCCACGTCTCCCTGTCGTGGCTTTTCATTGGTCCTCGGGCCTTCGACTGTTCCCAGCTGCTTGGTGACACTGGGAGAGTCGAAGCATTTTGCAAAAATTCGCAAGTGACCAAATAAGAAGTGAGAGGGCGTCGCCGTGCGTTGAGAGGGCGTCGCCGTGCGTTGAGAGGTTTTAGATCCTGGGTTGAAGGTCGTGATGACGTCATCCTCTGACTCTGCTCGGTGACATGGAGACAGGAATGTGAAATATTCTCATGCAAACAATAGTAAAAGTCAACAGTCAGATTAGTGGTGAAGGGAGGAAGGAGAGGCTCAACTGAGCACTTTATTAGGAACACCACACTAATAGTACTCTTTGTATATGATTATTATGCGTACAATATATTTATGAGCTGAACAAATTGTGACATAAACAGAGTAAACAATTAATTATAATTGAAAAATATGTAAATAGCAGGGTTAATAATAAAAACTTAAAGGACACGTCACTTCACGTCACAATGTTAAAGAAAATGACATTTTTGGATCCGCCCCCTTAACTCGTCCTTCACCCCCCCCCTCCTTCCACCAAGTTCAGCAAAATTAGGTCGGCAGGTTTTGCATAATCCAGCGATGAAAACATAACCTCCCGGTAAGATTATGAGTTTCCTCCTCACGATGATGAACTTTCGTTTTATAAATCTATATTTTGCTGATGTGCATTTTTTAGACGGTAAAGAGTGAAAGTGAAAAATTGGGGGAGAGAGATAGAGACGAGGGGAATGTCTTTTAATGAATAGTGTAACCGGCTGGAATAGGGACCGGGGACCTGCTGCTGGGGACATGTGTGGTTGACACCTTAACCCTTCGGTCACAGACACTATGGAAGATCCACCGAGTGATTCCGTACACTCCATCACAACCAGGCTCAAGAACATGAGAAGTCTGCTCGTACCTTTAGATCTCTACAGTCGGACGAGGTGCAGCGAACCCGCGATGTGATGGTGTGACAGGGTATTTATCTTTTGACGGAACCGACTCACTAATTGTCTCCTGTGTGTGTGTCTGTGTGTGTGTGTGTGTCTGTGTGTGTGTAGGACCACGCTGCAGAGGACGGGGGAGGCAGCCAGTCGCCGTCCGAGTGTGAAGACTTCAAGCGGGAGCTGTCTCGGATCAGCCGGCTGGAGAGACAGGCCCAAGACTTCCTCAATGCTGTGTTCCACCGAAAAGGTACGACACACACACAGACACACACACACACACACACACACACACACACACACACACACAGGCTCTCATCAGTAATTTCTTTACTCATTATCACATTCCCTCTGGTCATGAATAACTAGAATATCTCAGTATTTCCAGAGGTGTATTTCAAACAGGTCAGAAAATTTGGTTAATCCACATGAGAAATCAGAAACCTATAAGGAAATATAATACCAGAGTATATTATATATTTTAATATTTCAGACATTACCTGCATTTAATTCTTTTCTGGACCAACTGTTGAAACGAGATCTTTTACGACCTGGAGGAGTCTTCATGTGTTTTGGAATCGGCCGCAGCAGAAATCTGTTTTATTGCTTTCAGTTGCAGAACTCGATATAAAAAACGTTATAATATCAATAAAAGCAAACGGTGCTGATGTCAAATGTTCTCGTTGCTTTGCTTCACAAAATCTAAATATGTTCTCGTCTGCGAATCAGTGTTTGTTCACATCAAGGAGTTCATTTGTTGATAAGTGCTTTGGAATAATCAGATGAGTGTCTCCTGTAGAAGAACTCAACTGTACTTTGGAATATCTGCCGTAGCTCATTAGTTTTCTCTAGGGCTGCGGAGAAGACAGAAATCAGTTTAATCATCACAAAAACATGAGCTATAAACTTCTTCAGGTTGTTAAACCTGTGGACTTTGGGAGTATTCAAGTTTTATACTCGTTGGGGTTTTGAAAACTATGTATAAAGCAGACTGAGGATATCTGAACCCTGAATTAGGAAGGACACACGTCTCTGTGAGAGACTGGAGTGTAAAGTGGAGTATCATCTGCATAATATGAGAATTTGTACAGTTTTTAAATGGATAGAGAAGGGACCGTGGATCGATCCCTGAGGGACGCCGCATGGAATTTTATCAAAGTTTTACATTTGGAACAAAGGCGTTTCTGCCCTGTAGGTAGAAGTTAAACTGGTTCAAATCTGGGCCAAAGAGGCCGACCCACTTTTCAAACTGAACCACCAGCCGTGTGGGAAACCCTGTAGAAGGTTATTTTACAGACAGGAGATGCCAGGGGTGAATTTCAGAAGCTGGAAACTTTAATAGAAGAATGAAAATTATCATCTGGTCGATTTGTCACATTTCTCAACAACTCACACAAACTGCAGGGAGCAGATACATGAAAAATACATGAACACAGTTAATACTTGGTCAAAAAAGTGCAAATCCGAGCTGCTCAGAGTATTTTCAGGGATTAATCAGAATCTGATGATGTGTTTTGGTCCATGCAGGCGGACGAAGGTCTAAATATCAACCCAGCGGATCTGTCCGGTTCACTGTAGGACTTAAACATAATTAGTCACAGGAGGATTGCTGCCTAAATGTTGAGAGCCAAATATAAAACTGCAGCATGTTGATGCAAATGTTGGGTAACCCTGAGCAGTGTGGGGGGGGCTGGTTCCCCTTCAGGCCATCGAGGAGACATTTCCATAAACCATGACATTGTTTTATTCAAGAGTGGAAGAGTTTTGCATTTGCTTTTCAGTACATATAATAAAAACAAACTCAAGATCTTTTCATTGGTATTTTTCAATACTTGATGGATTTTTTTTGTGCTCCAGCTCGAGCTGCCGAACCGAAGGTGCTTGCACTCATGGCACAGCAAATTATTTCCGTGGCTCTTTGAAGATTCAGTTTAATAACCTTGAGCCCGGGGGCAGAGGCAGTGAAAGGGGAATGAAATCCGTCCAAAATGTGTAGGCGCAGAGGCAAAGAGAGAAATGCACAATGGAGAGTTTAAGAGTTTCACTTGTCCTCTGAAAAGTTCTCATGGAATGAGTCACAGCACAAAGGTTTACGTACAGTTAAGTATTAATCATGAGTTTCTGAACCTACAGGAAATATTTAGCATTTCAAAACTCTTAAACTTCTTTCTTTGCACTAAAGCAGAATATATGTGAACATGAACTTAGAAGTTTTATAACTCAAACTATAATCAAAGCTCACAAATCAGAACTATGCACATTACAAAACATGCTCAGGTTGATTCAGGATCGGCTTTTTTAATTTAGAAAATTTGAGTTAGATGCCAAATCTAGGTCAGTGTCAAAATACATGTTCGAATCCTCAGAAAATATTATTTCATAACAAAGACGTATCCTGTTTTCCATCATGTTGCAAATACTAGACTCCGGTCGACAGATGAATTCTCCTGTGAGGAGCTCTCGCTTTCCTCCGTCCACACGAGGAATGTTTCATCTTGTCAGAAATAATTTCTCAATCTTTTTAAGACGCAATCTGCTTCTTGTGTTTCTTTATGTTTGAAAATGTACACATGAGAATATCCAGACTCAAACCAGCCTTTGGACTGATGTAAAAATACGATATTGGCGATTGATGGCGTATCTGCATCTGAAGAAATCGTCTCGAGTCTCATGTCGTCTTAAATATCCTTCAGTCTGTTTTTGTTTTTGTAACTTTTGATTAATGAACATTTGAGATAGAACCAGATAGAAGAGATAATATATAATTAATACGTGATGCAATAATTATGAAAGATCTGTTTTGATCCCAGTTCTTTATGGAGACGTAAATGTTAGGTTTTCTCGAGCTTTGATCAAGAGACCGGCAGCAGGTCGTTGTTTTCTGGAATCAGTGTTTTGTCACTAATCATTTTGAGGAGTTGGTGTCTGTGGTCAGTTCATCATTATGTGACAGCTGCCAAGTTATTAACTGGTTGTTAAACTGGAAATATGGACATGGTCATTTCTACACAACTCGTAACTGAGTTTGTTTCCACTTGTGTTCGGGACGTTTGGTAAAGAAGCGAAAGTTTCTCTGCAGGTCCAGTTGCTGGTTTGCTGCTCTTATCATATTTGTTCAGAAATGCTCTAATGCATCGGATGTGGTTGTTTTTGGAGCAGGGAGAATATAGAAATATAAATACTTCACTTAAGATGTGTTCATGTTGGTTCTGTATATTCTTGTATTTACATTCCTGCCCAGGTTTGTTGCAGGACTCAAACAAATTCAAAAGTCCCTGAATATTTGCTGATTTAACATTTTCCTTTCTGGTTGTACCGGGTTCTGTGTCGCGGTGGTTAGTTAGCGGCGAAGCGGAGGCCGGGCGCCGGGGGGGTGTGTTGTGTTGTTCCAGGAGTGAGGGAGGAAACAGATGTCTGTCCAATCAATGCCCAGTCCCAATCAATGTGGCTGTACTCACACACAGAGCTGCCCGAGGAACTGCTATATATAGACTCAAACAGTCACACAGGCCTCGCCACGATGGGACGCACACACACACACACACACACACACACACACACACACACACACACACACACACACACACACACACACACACACACACACACACACACACACACACACACACGCACACACACACACACACACACTGATAGAGGCACTCAGGGGCAGAGTACGGCTCAGGAATGTGTTGTCATGAGACGTCACTGCTCTGAGACAATGTTCTGCCCTCGTGGTCATTTTTTAATCGTTATACAGAAGCTAAAATGATATATATATATATTTATATAACTGGTTAAAATGAGAGATTGTGAACCTCCTGCTTCAGGTTATTTTAGAATAAGGCTTATTACGTCTTTTATGTTTTCATCTGTTAGTTTCTTAGACAGTTTGCAGGATTACACGGAAACTACCGGACTGATTTCCTGACTTTGCGACAGGATGTGATGCGGGTCAGGAAGGAAATCATCAGGGATCAGGGGGCGGAGCCAGGATATTTCCTTTGTTGATTTCTCAGAGAATTACTAATGGATCTTTATGGAAATATACAGACATAATTAGAAGCCTGATACTTTTTGTGAATTTGGTGCAAAGATTGGCATCTAGTAAATTTATATGCGGTTTTGTAAAGAGACTGTTGAGCCTTGATGAAAGAAGTAATAAGTAATCAATATATTAATTGTGCAGTTTTCTAACAATCAAATAATAATGTATAAAATAAAGTATCCTGTTTAATCAGCTGTAAGATAATTAAAAGTCAAAAATAAGGAATCATGGATATTTGTTAAAAGCTGAAATGTTTAAGTAAATTATCTAGAAAAGTAGCTTGTTACATCTTTTCAATTTCAAACACTTGTTTTGTTTTATCTTTTTTTCTATTTAGCTACGTAATTATTAAAAATTTTTTTTAACTCCAGTTTAATTCATATTAAAGATAATAGTTACGTCCCTATAATATAAAGATTTGCAATTCCAGGTACAGTCATAAATCGAATAACCCTTTTTATCACACCGACAGAAATACTGTATAATTTTGCCTTGACATTTAAAACATTTAAAACACCATCTACATCAAATTCCTAATTGTTGTCTTCTTTTAAATTCATTATTTCATTGTTTAATTCTTTCCATTGGAAACTATCTATTTAAATCTCGTCTTGTGATTATTCACTTGATTATTTCTCAGTCAGAAAAACATGTCGTCTTTTTCCTTCGGCCACGCTGGAGCAGCAGCTAAAAATACCCAGGATGCAATGTGACCTGATGTTCTGTCCCCGTGCATTGGACACAGCGTGGTGAAGAATGCAGCCAGACACACGATGTTATCTGCGTTCTAACACCAACACGTTGTTCCTGTCGGCTCTCTGCTGCTGGAAGCTTCCTCTCTCAGGGCGGACGCTAGAATTCCTGAGCGACTCAAGGAAATGTTTTTACAAAAAGCGCCGCTGCCTGACCTCTGGTGTACGTTTGCATAAGTGGCGTTGCACAATGGCCGTTTCCTCACAAACAGCAGCGGCTGCGGCGTTTCCCAGGAGAGACGCAGCGACACCACGCACCTGTAGAAACCAACTTCCACGTATTTACAGCACATTCATGCATTTTCTGGGTTTTCAAAAGGCCACTCAGGTTATTTACACGACTGAAAAAAACCTGATAAATCTGTTTATTGGTTGAACATGATACAGATGCTTCAGTTCACAGTTCAGGGTTTGTTATGTCCATGATAACCAGATCATGTCAGGAGCAGGGATTACAGGCGCGGGTCGTGTAGACCAGCGGGCGCAGAAATCAAACGGTATTAACCGAGGATTAATTCTTACTAACACAAAACATGCAGGTGAAATCAGAACCGTCTGGGTGGAAGTTTTTTAAAAGGACGACACGTACAGGAAGAATAAAACTGCTTTTGTAGCTTGTCTGTTTTTAAAATAGATGTTGTTCTTCAGAAGACACGAAATTAATTCTTTAATCACAACATCACCGTCGCTGACTTCTCCTCCAAAATCTACAGACGCTTGTTATTCAGTGGAGATGTGACACGAGCCCAAACACTCTTAAAACAAGTGTCATGTTGTTATTGAATATTGATTAAAGCAGCTCATGGTTTAATTATTTTTTCTCTCCGCCCGTTTCAGACGAGCTAATCGCTGTCGTCTTTAAAACGCCTCACACACAAAGAGGCTTTGGTATAAACAGCTTTATTGTTTTTTTCTGCTGTGTTTGACTCCAGGTTTTTATTCCTACCTGTCGACTCCAGTGTTCATGGTTACGCGAGACAATAATATGTGAACCGTCTGTAATTCTCCTGTGATATTAATTATGTAAAAAATTGAAATGTAAACTCACAGCGCTAAGTAGAGAACATGTTTCCTCCGAGACCCGACAGTCCAATCAGTCCTCTCAACAATTCAGTTTTTATTCATTCAAGATCTAAAATTATTCTCTGGGAAATTATTGAAAATGTTGAAAAACTTCCTATCTTGGGATGTAAAAGAAACCGATGTTTGATCAAAGTTCTTCGCTGATTAATACCTCAGAGTTTTCATGATAATCTGTTTGGTGGTTTTTGCTTAATCCTGCTAAAAAAACTAACAAATACGTCCTTGGCGGAGGGAATAACTTTATTTGTTTTAAACTGTGATTTTAATTATAACGTTTTTAACAGGTCACACCGTATTAGACACAAGAAAACTAAAGTTCCAGTTTAGGGATAAACTAGTGGGATAAATAAATAGGATAGAAAATAGTAAATTAAAAACTATATTAGAACCTGAGCTCCTCGTCCAGTGCTGCTGTTTCCCCGGAGCGAACAAGTGAACAAGTCCAAACAGCTTCAGGCCTATAGGTGCAGAGTTAAAAAAACAGGATGCATGCTGGGAAAGCAGATGTGAGCGGCACGGCTGGAAAATAGCAGCATTTAGGAGCGAGCCATGTGACTCTATGGAGCGTTAACCCCCCTCAGCAGACTGGGCTCAATATACCGAACATATACATTGTATGTGGGTTTCTGGATTATTTCATCATATCTCCAGGATTATATTTTGGGGATAATGTATTGTTTGCAGGATTTAGGGTTCGACTCGCTGGCGAACATGAAAGAATCCAAATAATAAAGCTGCTGGTTGTGAGGAGATAAGTACTGTTGACTTATCTGGGACAATGCCAGATTAATGCATTAATAACAAATGAGTGTCGTCATCGTCACTGTTTTGCTCAACGTGTATTAACCCGACAGATCCATGACCAGTGCTTGATGTGGGTTTGTTACGTGGCAGTGGGGATAATGGGAAGTTTTGTCATCTGTGTTTTCTGCTAGATACTAACGACCAACGTTTTAGTTTGAAAAGTGAAAACAAGAGTAAGATCTTTAGATTTCAAGGTTAATCCATGGGATCTCTACTTGAAGAATGACGAGCAGTTCTGTGTTGTCCACACTGATATCATGATGCTCTCATCACACGGATTAAGTCCATCTTCTCTGTGATTTTTGGATTATTTAAGCAAAGCATCAGGATTACATTTTCAGGATGAAATGGGATAATCGATCTGTTGAACGTAACGATGACTGAACACATTCCTGGAGGATTCTGACGTGTTTTGCTCTCCTGTGTTTGTTTCTCTCCAGACCTCCCAAGTTTCTCAGACCCGCACATTCCTCTAGTGGCTCGTGAGATCATGCAGCGAATGATCCGCCAGTTCGCTGCCGAATATACCTCAAAAACTACTCAGGACGACCTGCCCCTGCCCAACGGCACCATGAAGGACCAAAGCCTACCGCTAGCGGCGTCCCTGGCCCTGGGCTCCTGCTCCCCGCCCGGGGCCCTGCCGGCGCCGAGCTCCCCTCCATCGTCTGCCTCCTCCTCCCCATCTCCGACCCCAGGGCCAGGCCTCAGCCCCTCCTCCGCTAACGCCGCTAACGCCGCCGCCGCTGCTGCCGCCTCAGCAGCTACCTGCACCCAGAGCAGCAACGGCACGGGAGCCACTAACGGCGGAGGAGGAGGAGGAGGAGCTACGACGGCTGCTGCCTCTGCACAGAACCCCGTCCTCAGCAAGCTTCTCATGGCCGACCAGGACGGCCCGCTGGACCTCACGGTGAAGAAGAACCAGGTCGACGCCGAGCCCAGCCAGCAGGGTGAGAGCAACACACGGGTTTTTATCACTTGTGAGAACATCGGGTCAACTATTGATTTAGTTTCATCTTATACCGGACCACCTCTAACCCAGCTTTTATTTTAAACCTGGAAATAAACCAGTAACCTCATGGCACCATCTTTTTAGGCTAAAGACAGGACAGACCTCATAATGTAGCTGTGTGACCACGGTCCCCACATTGCAGTTAACACAGACACACACATAGATATAAGCACTAGATGACTCGTCTGCGTTGCCGGCCAACGGAGACAAACGTCACCACATGGCGGCCATCTTGCATCGGGCACCTCTCTCACCCATAACATTGTGTTGGTAAATAACCATAACTTGCTCAATTTTCAACCGATTTTGAAACAGTCTGGTTTGTTATAAACGTCAGAGATGTAGATATGACACTGTGTACTTGTGAATAATTATGTTACTTTCTAAAAAAAATTAATAATTTATGCAGTGTCATGACTACATCTCTGACGTTTATAACAAACCAGACCGTTTCAAAATCGGTTGAAAATTGAGCAAGTTATGGTTATTTACCACTACTAACACAATGTTATGGGTGAGCGAGCTGCCCGATGCAAGATGGCCGCCATGTGAGGACGTCCGGCTCCGTCGAACGAGACATCTAGTCTTTATATATATCTATGGACACACACACAACAAGTAGGAGGCAGGCTTTAGCATTTCACCACTTCCTGTTTCGAAGCCAAGTCGACAGGACAATAACAAATAAAGACAAAACATTCATATTAACATTCCGTCAACTATCCACACTATAGTCGGACGTTTGTTTTCCGTCTTGTTTTTTGGATTCTTGCAAACATTTTACACATCAGATGGAGAAACCCAGAGAATCCCACTTTTCTCTCGGAGAACTTCTCCTCACCTTCACATCAGTGACGCGCTGGTGATTGCAGAACAGATTCATTTCCTGCACGTAGAGACTCTGATTCCACACGTACGGACGCATGAGCAGATCGCTGAGTAGCCGTCGTCTTTCAGCCTGAGCCGCGGCAGCAGCGTGAGACCCGGCTCTGAAACGTAGCTTCGGCTCTCAGTCTCCGTTTAATCAAACTAAAGCAGCAGGGGGTCTCGGTTTCCATCAGCGAGCCGACCGCAGGGTGGAGGCGGCCGCTCGCTGCTTCAACCCTCAGCCTCAGTGTGACCGGTCACCCAATTTAATACCAGCTTTTTGGAATCTGCTTACAGTAAGCCTCCTTAATTTTTACAAAAAAGATTTAGGCATTTATATCCACTGCTTGCTCACATGTTATCTCTCTCTCTCACACACACACACACACACAGAAAACACCTTTTAGATGAATTCTGGCTCAGATTATCCTTAAAGCTGGATCATATACACGCCACTCCTTTAAATTATACCGTCCATGTCATTTCAGGAAATATGACGTTTTTAATGCTGCACAAATCAATGTTTCATCTAAATCAAGGAATCCAATGATTACATTAAATTTTAAAGCGTGCAGGGATGAACTTACAGACCTGAGCAGCTCCACTGGTTTTTAACTTTTTAGCTTCTTTCAGCTTTTAACAGTGTTTAAGTTTCAGGACTCTCCTCACCGGGGTTTCTAAAAACTTCAGGAAGCTGCTTCAGCGAACGAATCCTCAATAAATCCAAGAAATGTCCACTAGACGTTCTGTTTTCCACCAATACAAGACTCACATTGTTAATCTGGGTCTTTTTCAAGTCTTTAACACGTTTTCTCGTGAGTTCAGTAATGTGACTTACCCGGAGTGACAGGTCATGATCATGATTCAGACCTTTCCAGCAGGCAGCTCTCATTACTGCCACCAGCCTGTTCCGTGAAAACAAGCACGCTAATGTAGACGTGGAGGTTAATGAACATGTTGATCGGCTCAGGGAAGGACCTCGTTAGTGTTTAATAGTCACGTTCGTTATCACTGGAGGTTTTGTGACGAGCGTCATTTGATTTGTTTCGGTTCTGGATTCCTCGTGGTTATTGTCAGTGTGTGTGTGTGTGTGTGTGTGTGTTATTTCGATATCACCTAATGTTTTTCTGTTTTGTCCGATTAAACCACAAAAAGCCTCTGAAGATTAGCGCGTCGTATAGGGTTGTGTGGGTTAGAGGGGTCAGGAGGTCAGATGCACTTTAGGGATTACACCAGCAGAACATCGACAGAGACAGATTGTCCGGTTGTGAATTTATATTTATACGTTTTAATTTTTGTGTGTTTTCAGTTTTAAAGATGTGATATTTTACGTATAAAACTTATACCTTCTTTACTTCAGGCCACCACGTAAAGGCTTCATTGTGACGTAAATGATTTATTGCACTTTATTTGTCACACAAGCTTCACGTAAATCAACAATGATGCGGTTGCCACGGTAACACAGTTACTGCTCCTCAATCTTGACTAAAACATTTTTACCGTTGTCGAGTAAAAATGTGAATATAGGAGAAACATGTTAAGAGAGTTTTATTGTGAGTATAAAGGGAGATTGTGTATCTGTGGTATCAGCACTGAAGTTTAGAATTAGACAAACATTTTGCACAAGGCCTCTTGGTGTTTTATATTTCTTTGATCCTCATCATTTACATATTTTTGACATACTTTGTAGAACTTTATATAACGAAAATATGTCCAGCTTTAGTCAAATTTGATTTAAAAAAAAAGAAAAATTATGCCAAAATAGGTGTTTTTGTGATTATTTTTGGCCTAACTCTTACTGGAATTAATATAATAAGAAATAAATATATGTAAGTATTAATAAATAAAATCTTTTTGTTATCCTAAAAATCCCAAAATGTTAACTCTTCTCCTCAGTGAGTGAACAAAACACAAATTCATCATCAGAACTATTTCCCTTCTTGTCCTTTTGTCCAAATCCAATCGATCCTGTGAGTTAATATTCAAACCCACAGTTGTTAAACCTTTTGTACTTTTGTCTTTTGTGCGATTGTGTTCTCAGACGGCGTCCTGGACCTTTCCACCAAGAAGAACAACGGCGCAGACGTCCACAAAACCTCGTCCGGCTTCCCGCCTGCGTCTGGGGTCAAAGGGTAAGACAACAGGATTAGTCAAACTGGCAACTGTTCGCCGGGCGGCGCTGTCGTGGGCCTAAAACCACACGGCCGAGGTTAAAGCGCCCAGAGAGCAAATCCTGAGTTTAACACTGCGAGGTGATGATGTCATACTCAGGATCCAGATGCCAAACCACTGTCGGGGTTCTCATTAGTAAACAAACACTGGTGAAATGACAACTATCACAGAAACTGTTTCTTATCCTGTTGTCTGTTGAATATGCTTTTAATGTGCATGTGGATAATTCTCTGGAAGACAAACAGATGAGAGAATGAACATATCGACACCTTTTGTGAATATCTCAAGAAATAAAGCAGAGATTTATATTTTTTTAAACATCCTGAGCTGCACTGAGTAAGTTAAAGATGTGCAGCCACTTGTATTCGTTCATATTGTGCGGTTGCAGTTATTAATATTTGTCAGCGATGCAGCTTCATTCGTCCCAGATCCGATGTTTTTTGTGTTTTTGTGCGAGTTCATCCCAAACCTCTGCAACATTTAGAATCTGTCAGTGTAACGGTTTTATTAACTTCTGTGGGTTTATTATAAAAAATACCACAAACAGGCAGTGATATAAAATACTCACATTGTACAACACAGAGATGTCCACACTCTAAAGGAGCATGAGGGATTCTGTTGAACGGGGTTTGACCCTCGTTGGGATCGTCTCTGCTGCGTCTCCACGTTACTCGTGTTCCACGTCCGTCTGTCAGTCTCATAATAATCTGTCAGTTTATTAATAATCTGTTCACATAGATGCACTTTGAGAAATCACTCACAGGCTGAGGAGCAACCTGTTGATGGGAATCGACTTTGTAGAAACAGGAAACTGAGGATCTGCGGGTCTCGACAGGAACTTGCCCTCGGTCGGTCTTCCTACATTTCGGGGGCACATACTTCGATTCCCCCCCCCCCCCCCCCCCGATGGTCTTCGAGTGAGTCCTGCCAACGCCTCCCACATTTCACGCGGTTTATCTCGTACGTGTCGGGTTTTCGTTTAGCTGATCAATACCTAAGCTGCCATCCGTCTCACGGCAAGGTTGTACGCCGTGCTTGTGCACAGGTATTTATAATTCTGCTCCCGCCCCTGTCCCCCCCCCCCTTGATCGCCCGCCCGCCCACCCCAGAGAGAGAGTTCAGCGGCAGCACATGTCAAACACATGACGGAGGCTTGACCGCTTTTCTTTTTTCGTCCTGGTGTCAGTACCTTTTATTGACGACCCTCCGAGTTGCAGCCTGATCATTTATTGATGAACATGTGCTTTGCCTTGAAGTCATGTTGGAATCAGTGCTCATCATACTCAGCCCGTGCATCAGGAGGGAATAAGCAATCAGCGCTAATCGAAGCTGCCATTTCCAGGAATACTTCTGATCCGCAGGTCAGAGATGGATTAGAAAAGGTTCGATGAGCCGAGCTGCCTCCAAACGCCCGAGTGCGGCGAGGCAGGTGGAGGGCGTGAAAACCTGCGCCCACCATGTTGGCAGCGGAAGTGACACGTTCACATTACAGAGTGGTTCTCACGTGCTAATGCTAAAACTAATGCTGCTAATACAAAGCTACCGAACCAGTTTTATTTTACACAAACTCAAAGACAGTTCCATGAAGCCCCTGGTATTCAACCAGAGGCTTCAAAGCTTCGCACACTTTAGGTACTTTTATCGTTTTGTTTGGGATTAAATCTGAAACAGTTTACAGAACAAATTTCTCCGTTAAACATCAACCTGCTGCTTCATCACAACCATCAATTCTGCTTTTACTCCCCAAAACGTACAATTGTTTGTTTTCACCAAATACAGCAGAGTGAGGTCTCTGTTATTTATGTATTTAGTTATTTAAATGATCCAAATCAGGGGCGATGAAACTGTTTCCCATCAGGATCCAGTTCACATGTCTCAAAGATGATTTCTGGAGCTTCTCTTTAGGAAGGCGTCTGATGGCAGATGATAGTGATGTTGATGCTACTTGCTGCTGGTTTTCAGACAAACCTTTCTCTATGAAATCCTCATCGTTGTCTTTGTCAAACTCGCCTATGATTTCTTTTACATTGATATTTGTTACATCTTAATTGCAGGTTTAATTAGTAATTCTCTATGCAGCCAAAGGTAGAGTGAGCCCAAAGTCCACCGACATGCAGGTTAAGTTTATTGGAGACATTCAATTAAACTGGTTTAATTATTATGTATTTTATGTCCTTTAAAACATGCACATGTCTTCTCTGAGTCTTAACGGAGAAGCACACATGTTACACGTGTGTTTGGTCTTTAAGGGAGTAACACTCATGTGTTGGGTCCAGTTTTAACGGGTTAACACAGAAAGGTATTTCCTGACATTACATTCCACATGCGTGTCAACCCGGGCTAAATTAGAAACAGCACCTTAAGCCCCTCAGGACCGGCCTCCGTCTCCCGGCTGAGTTTTCTAATGCCCCAGAGGACCCGAGGCCAGAGCCTCAGTGTGCGTCTCTAATAATCAGGTCATATATTATTTACTGCAGGAGGGGGTGGAGCCTGTGTTTCCACCCCCACCAGCACCGACACAGCTACTGGACTTAGATGTAAAATTATTTTCTGACCATATTTGAAGGAAAATGGCAGAATAATAGTTTGTGGGTTTGTCACTAAAAGCATTCCTGTAAATGATACGTTGGCCATGAGCCCCAAACCCAAATAGATTCCTCTTAATGTCCCCTGATGGTTTAGATGAAACAAGAATACAGTACAATCCACAAGTGTTAAAAAATGTATTTAGTTTCAAATAATTAAATATCAGCTCCAGGATAAAACGTCCGTCTCACGCTGCAGAGAAGGAAACGCTCTTTCAATCCATCTCATCGGGGATCCTCCTCTGTTCCATACATTCCTTTGGTCTTTTTATTTCCACAAATATATGCATGCACTAAATCCTCAGATCCTCCATTAGCGGAGTCAGATGCTCCCCACCCCCCCCCCCCCCCCCCCGACGACTGTATGCTTACTGTAACAGAACGCTCCATTAGAGAGCAGACTCCGGAGCCTCTCGTTAACCCTGTATTGTTTTCAACGAGCCCGCGACCGCCCACTGTGATAATCTGTCTCAAAGCTCCTGCTGAGGACTCCCCACCTCGCACAGCCGGCCGCTCCGGAGCTCACCGAACACCGAACATCTCCGGAGCAAAGAGAGCCAGCGTTTCCCTCAAGTTTCCTCCCCCCCCCCCCCCCCCCCCCCCCCCCGCCGTCCGCCGTCCGCCGTCCGCCGACTTGACGAGCCATTTTCTGTTCATCTGAACCTGAGGGAACGCTTTTTTTAAGAGTCTTTCCTCTGTTGCTATAGTTACCCAGCAGTGGGAACACTGGCTGCAGCGGTTCAAGTGCAGCCACTTTGCATGTAAGTGTGTGTTAAAGCAGCAGAGATGGTTTTCAGAAATTTGAAACACTGGAAAACAAAATGCTTCCGGACCAGCGCTGGTCGACAGGAGGAGACACTTTGGTTATAATTTCAGTTCACGGCACCTTTATTCATCAGGAACATTTAAATATAAACATTAGTATATATATTAGTATATACTAATATACAAATCGAGTATTAACTCACAGGATCAGTTGGATTTGGAGATTTGGACAAGAAGAGAAATAATTCTGATGATGAATTTGTGTTTTGTTCACTCACTGAGGAGAATAGTTAACATTTTGGGATTTTTAGGATAACAGGAACATTTTATTTATTAATTCTTAAATATATTCATTTCTTATTATATTAATTCCAGTAAGAATAATTAGGCCAAAAATAACCACATAAACACCTCTTTTGGCATAATTTTTTTCTTTTTTTAAAATCAAATTTGGCTAAAGCTGGACATATTTTCGTTATATAAAGTTCTACAAAGTATGTAAAAAATATGTAAATGATTAGGATCAAAGAAATATAAAAATCCAAGAGGCCTTGTGCAAAATGTTTGTCTAATTCTAAACTTCAGTGCTGATACCACAGATACACAATCTCCCTTTATACTCCCAATAAAACTCTAGTATATTAGTTTATAAATAATTCAGAGTTATAAAACATGTTTTGAGCTTATTCATTTATAAGAATTTAGAATATAACGACTAATTATATTGTGTATTTTTGAATGACTAATGTCCTTGTGCCCACTCAGCTTGAATGCACACACAGAGTCACTGCAATCAACTAATTGCTGTTTAATAATGAAGGGCTGGGAAATAAGAAATGTTTTGCTAATGTCGCATTAACTGAGACAATACTAAAGACGTTTCTTGAGTCTTTTTGGTTTTACCGAGCAGGTGTGTGTGGGTATTCAGAGCTTCACTTGACCTCCGGTGAATTCCGCTTCCCACAATATGCTGCATTGTCTGGTTTTCATGGAGATTGTGTCACTTTGATTTGCAGATGTTTAGAAATAACCACCAGTGAGACTGAGACTGCCGATCTGACAGAGGGGAAAATGGAGAGATCTGTATTTGTACGAAAGGTTCACATTTAAAGTGCAGCCAGACGTTGTTCCAGTTTCTCACTTTCTCTGGACAATCCACAGCTTTTACTTCCAAGGGATTTAACAGAGGATCAAACAATGTTAACAAACAAAAAATTAAAGCTGCAGCAGCATCTGTGGCTTTTTTCCACAAATTAAATTAATCTCTGGTTCGTTAGGTCTTTATCCAATTAACCGATTAAAAATGATTTAATGATTAAATGTCACTAATCTTAAATCCTTGTCTTTTTTAATTCTTTCCAGACGTTCCCTCAAAGTGGAACATCCTCTGCCCGAGGTGGACGAGGACGACGGCCCTCTGCAGAAAAGCCTGCAGGACGGACTGAGGGAGAACTCCAGCTCCTTCAAGCCGCCGCTGGCCCGCTCACTGCGCATCAAGGAAGAGCTCCTCAGCCAAAAGCACCGCCTGCTGAGCCAGCCCGCTGCTCTCTCATTGGCCAATCTAGAGGCAGCCGGCTTGCTCAGTCACGGGCAGTCCCAGTCCTTGCTTGGCCAGAAGGGCTCCTCCTCCTTCTGGGGAAGCAAGGCCCATCTCGAGAGCCTGATGAAGCTGAAGCAGGCCAGCGGAGCTCTGAGTGGGGCCCTCAGCGACCTCAAAGACCTGCCTACATTCCTGGAGAATCACCACCACAACCACCATGGAGCCTTCTCCATCAAGAGTTCACTCCTCCATCACCACCACAATCAGGTCTCCAAGGCCCAACACCACCACCAAAACGAGGGCAAGAGAGACCAGGGCCACTCGCCTCCCGTCGACCTTAAGATCCCGCAGGTCCGGGGCATGGATCTCTCCTGGGACTCCCATGCCTCCGACCTGTACGGCTACAGCAGCATGGGCGGTGGCCATGGGGAGAATAGCCTGAGCCGGAAGTTGAGAGCCATCCTGCCCAAGCAGAACCGCCGGGGATCGAGCCTCGGAAGCCTGCTGGATGGGGCGGCCGACTACTGGAGCTCCGACTTGGAGCACTCCATCTCCGGACCAGCCTACTCCACCTCCGACGCGGAAGGGGACCCGAACTCCAAGCAGCCACGGAAGAAGAGGGGCCGCTATCGCCAGTACAACACGGAGATCCTGGAGGAGGCCATCACGGTGGTGATGAACGGGAAGATGAGCGTGTCCAAGGCTCAGAACATGTACGGCATCCCGCACAGCACCCTCGAGTACAAGGTCAAAGAGCGCTTGGGAACCCTGAAGAACCCCCCAAAGAAGAAGCTCAAGCTCATGATGAAGATGGAGGCGGGAGGCCAGGATTTTCCCGCCGAGTCGGAGAACACGCCAACCTCAACCCCGCGAGACGACGGGCCGCCTCTGGCCGCCGCCGAGCTCAAGGACAATGTCAAAGAAGAGATTGATGACAATTTCAAACCAATCGACTAAACGACTTACACATGTAAACCTCAGTCAAATGACTTAAGTGATTTGAAAACGGATGGGGCTTTATTTGTGCCAATTTACTTTGCAGTATCTGGGTGAGCACAAACGCAGGGATAATATGAGGAGGATTCTTAAAAACACACTGGAGAGAAACAACTAATCGGATGGTATTTAACCAGCGTCCCTAGAGCGACGCTGTGCCGGCATTTGTTTAGCTTTCATATCCAGGGGCTGAACAAATGCAGCTAAAGACATTGGTTAAATGACAATTAATGAAATTTCCTAAGCATGCTGATAATCCCGAGCCCAAAAACCCAATCGCCCTTTTTTCTGAACTTGATACACTGAACCACTGCTGCTTATAAACGCAGTTTGGGCTTTGGACTATACCAATTTGGGGAGAAACGAGGGGGGAAGTTTGAAAATTAACTCACAAATCTTGTCCCTTAACCACTCCCCTCTCTCATGGATAGCTGGTAAGTGGACTGTCTATTACATTCGAAGCCAACTGTAAAGTTTAATCATGCCACTGATGCTCCTCACCGGGGTTCTGAATCAAAGCCCATCCTCTTATCGCCAGGTAGCCACGACGCTTTAACTGCAAACCTTTACTTTCCTCCTGAAGATATTCTGCTAATCTCTGTGCGAATGAAAGCAACATTAACCCGTCCTTTTTGAAAAACGAGAAAAAGACACACAAAAGTCATTCAGGGATGCATGTCTGTGAGTAACGTGGACACTACTGACTTCTATAACTTGACTTCTTTTTCCTCTGTCTTTTCGTTTGATTTGTTTTTTTGCTTTCTTTTGCACTACACTCCGGGTCTGGCGCTTACAGACCAGGTTACCTCGGCATTGTTGCCCTCGCATCATGCACTTATTATGGTCTGTCTCTGAAGCCCAGTCGCAACCTCTCCACGGGTCAGAGGTGCACGTCGCCTGCGTTCGCTGATCCATCATCAGATTCAGGAGGCGGTCGAACCCTCTCTTCTGCCAACGGACAAGCGGAGGGCTAATCTGATCATGGATCAGCTGGTTTTTCAAGGCGGAATGCTACCTCATGGACCTCCTCCGTCAGTGTCTCACTGCTGATCCTGGAATGCCGGAGATGCCTTCAGGTTTTCCTTCCAAACGGTAACCGAAGTGAGCTCCTCCCCCGCCGCGGCGATCTTTACCTGCTGAAGGCCTTTTAGGATCAGAATGTGAAACTGCTGCTATACAGTCGATTATCTAGCTCCTACACGAGGCCTAAGCTAATGAGTTCTAGCTCGTCTTCGCTAACAACGATACATTTCTCATGGTTTTGTCTTTCTCCCTTTTTCTAATCAAACTAAGCCGAAGCAGCTTAGCTGATGAGTTTTTAAAAAGAATCTCCTCCCTCAAACGTCAAAGACAGTTTTAGAGGCCGTTTACTACAACAATGTGCATTTATAGAGGGGTGTTGATTTTGGGTGGCGGGTGGGCAATATGCAGTGGGGAGGTGTAGATGGTAGAGGTGAGGGGAAGGCAGATTTTAATATATTATAAGTTATTACTACTGATTATGTAAAAGCCGATCCGGGATTTCTTTCTCCTCATTTTGAACTCAGGGTAGCTGAGACGGATGATGTGGGTTTAACATCTGGTCATTTCCTCTCGGACCTGTAGTAGACACACAGGAGGACAACACACCAATCACACAACACTACAGGATACACACCGACCATGGGTTTAGGCGCTTAACTTCTTAAATAGCACTTTTCAAAAGTCAGAAAGACGAGAGATGTTTGTGGTTATGCATGTAGTTCTCTTCTCTGAGGGATATGGAAAATAAGCTTTAGTGTGTGAAGACTGTCAGAAGCTGCAGCTTGGGCCCAAACGACTCTTTTCTTTTTCTCTCAATTACCTCCGAGAAGTCAAGAGAAGAAAGAAGAGTTTTTTTTAAAAAAGGTCAACAGCTTGAACAAGTTCAGTTTTGTGTCGTCTTGTCACTGACGCACATGAAAAATGCTTTTGGTTGTTCTGTTTGGTTTTGCTCTGTGGTAAATGTTGCTCTTCGCTCCGAACACTGCCTGGTGCTCACCCAGTGTGTGAGATTTAACATGAGAATTGTACCTCTGCTCAGATGATGATGATGATGATGATGATTCACTCCTTTTGAAATGTATTGTATATTTAATTTATTTGATTTTTCTTTTATTATTCTCTTGAAAATGGCATGCACCACTTCCCTGGCTGATTCTGGGATCAGGCCACTTATTGATTATTTATGTTGAGAGGATTTCAACTCAATTAATCCTGAGCCAGAGATGCTAAAATCATCGAGAATTTAACTCTTTTACTACCTGTTGCTTACAATCTTCATTTTCCAGCTCAAGTTTTCCATTGAAGCTTGGTAGCTGCCTCGGCCTAATTGGCCCGTCCGCATGGCCAATGGGAAAAGCTTTAGCAAAGACCCCTGGACCTACAAATCGCCGGGCGGTCGTCATGCATGAAATGCGTCCAACACTGACAATGCTGAGCGTTGGAAGTGTCTAAAGGTTGTTGTTGTGTGCGTCGAGTCGGACCCAGCGAAGGACAATGCACTGACGTGAGAGTTAAGACAGGATCTCAGCCCCGGTGTTGATGCACTTCTCATGAACACGCCTCTTCTGAAAAGGCATGAAGCTGCTCACTCAGCCAGCCGTGAACAACCGCTTGAAAAAAAAACATAATTTAGCGTGAACACCCCCCCTTCCCCCCCGCTCCAGAAAAACAGAGCAAACACACTGCGGTAATCTGCCTGTTTGCCTGTCTCATGTAATGCATGTAAAGCATGAATTTGTGCTGGTAGAAAAGAAAATATATGTGTTTAGAACTAGTGAATTTGGCACTTACTGCACAGGCTTGAATGGAGAAACTCCAGCAGCACTTAGACTGAATTCCCCTGAGAGGGGCGATTCCTCCAGGGCCAAACGAGCTCGTGTATAATCTACACAAATCTCTAAATCACTCACAAAACTCCTTCTTTACCTTTACTGAGCATTCGGCTAAAAATTGTCTTTGCTTTTTAAAAATACTACTGATTTTAAATTGTTCTGAGGTCCCATTGTCAGCCGGATCTTATCTACTGAGGTGCATGCCATTTGTGGTATTTATTTAATTCCATTGTTGTTTTTTTTCTTGGGTTCTATTGATTGTTTCTGTGGTTAACAGCTCCCCCTGTCCGACAAGTCCTCCTCCTTGCAACTGAGTCTCACTGCAGTTTTTTTAAGAAACCCGATACTTATATTATATACTTAAGAGAGCAGTATATATCTATTTATATACATATATATTGACAAATACTCACATAATGAATGTAGTGACCTTCAACTTTCAAAAACACCTCAACAGTAATCTGCAAAAAAACAGAAAACCCCCACAAGCGATGGCACCGTCCGTTCATTTTTTTACAGACTGTTGTTTTTATCTTTCTTTTCTTTTCACTTTTCGCCGCCTGCATCGGAAACGTCTCGGCCGTCCGACGCGGGCGCAGCAGTAGCCTTCAGTACTGTAAACGTCTCAGGATCAAGCCAACGGGATGGGCAGCAATATTCGTCAGTCGGAAAATGGCGCAGACTTAACTACCTGTACTAGATGTAATTTATATACTCATAAATATATATAAATATATATATATATATACTAACTCAGCTTGGTCAGCAGAGACCAAGTGCTATACCTCATTCTCAGAATAATGACTGCTTTCCGTGCCTCGTACTTTTATGTCTCCCTCACCTGGGAGCCGGGCGAAGGGAAAGCCGATACTCTGGGAAATATAGTCTCCTCTGCTGTTTTCTTTTATTATCTGTTTGTTTCTCTCTTCTTTGTGTCGCCTCCCTCTTGTGAAGGGAGGAGGGAGACGCTTCAAGTGTCTGACTGACCAATATTTGCCACCCTACCTCTTTTCAGGTATATATATTTTTTTTTGCAACAACAAAACCTTATCGAATTATATCATGAGCTAAGTGATTGACAAAAAAACGAGCAAAGCGTCTGTGAGCGCCGGTCACTTCTTCCTCTAACAGTCCAGACATGTAGGGATTCAGTCGCCTGGTTTCCCCCGGGGGGGCAGAAGGTCCGGTCGGCCACGCCCGGCTCTGAGAACCAACTCGGCTTTTTGTTCTTTTTTACTTTATTGTGTGTTTTTAGATGTAACGCGACTCCAGGTTGAAACTTGACAGGGGGATTTCTTTTTCTTTTTTGGAGTGTTTTTGTTTTTTTATTTCTCACACCGAAAGAAATCAGAGACCCAGAGGGGAGATGGGGGGGGGGGGGGGGACGGGTGGACGAGTTAACCTTCCTTTATCTGCTTTTTACACTGCATTCCAAAAACACCCACCCCACACACAGGAAATGTACCTTTATATGATGAAAATGAAAAAACTCTATACAGTAAACCTATGAATATATGTATTTATTTTACTGTTTTTGCATCTTCAGGTAAACCAATCGGTTTCTCTTCTGCTTTTCAGGTTGGATTTTTATTTGATTTCGATTTTTTATTCTTTTGAGTGAAAGACCAAGTCAAAAACAAAGATGAAAAAAATGTCAAACAGCAACTACTGTAACCTCACCTCGCAGACGCCACATGACGCGCCATTTTGTTTCAGGATGGCGCGTGATGCCGTGCGCTGCCGGGAAAGAAAGAACCATAATGTATGTGATTGCCATGCTCCTCTCTGCGAAGAGGCTTCTTCTGTTTCTTCTCTCTGTCACGCTGCATATCTGGTTGTCATTAGTACCTCAGGTCTGACCACTTCAAAGCAGCTGATTGTATATTAGAAATACACACACACACACACACAGAGACACACACAGACACACAAAGAAGATTCAGGATTTTTAGTACGGCTCGTTTCCAGATTTTTAGATGTAACCAACGGAAGCAGTTTTTGAATAATTGTTGTTTCTTGTTGTCGTAATGTTGTTATTCTTATTACGTCTTTTTCCTTTCTTTGTTTTCCTATAAAAAAAAAGAAAAGACAAATTCTTTCACAGCCAGAAGCCAGGTCTCTGAATACAACGCTGTATTCTCTCTAGCACACACCGCCGTGGAAGAGCAGAACACACACACACACACACATAGAACATGACGCACCTACAGCAACTCTGCCTCCTCATCAGGTAGCCACACTTTGTGTGGGCAGGTTATATGTATAATTATGAAGCTGGAGTCTGCCGTGTCTCTTTTAGAAGCAGGTGGGTGTGTGTTTGGTCCACAGCCGAACCTCGGCCCTGCTGGCTGACTTTGATCTGACACACTGGGACACTGCCGGCGCTGCCTCTGTGAAAATCACTTTCTTTTGTTTCTCGCTTGAAATCGACCGACCTATGTTTCTGTGCAAAAGGAAGAAAAAAAAATCCTCCCCATCGTTTGTTCCGTCCACGTGACGCTCGGTTTGTGATGTTCGCTGCATTCCTGCTCTTATTTGGTTGTGGTTTCATTTTCTCTCTTCGGTATCTTTCCCTCAAACTGCCTGGTCTTTTCCTGCCGCCGTCAGAGATTGTCAACAACTCTCAGGTTGTAGACTCGTTGTACTCTGCTGTGTTAACTGTGGGAGGACCTGCTCATAACCACGACTGCTGTGAGTCTCAGGCTGCGCTCGGTTATTCGCTGGAAGTCGACGTTTATACGAACGTTTTGCTCCCACGTTGTGTCTTTGGTTTGCGGCTGTGCGATACTTTTTATCTTGTGATGATAGAAAGACGTCGATCGTTTCTTTTCGATTTTCCACAAATTGCACAGACTGTCCCCAATTAACACAGCTGAGGAACAACATGTGTTGTTTTCTGGATGTGAGATTATCTTCATCGTGAGATTTTGTGGTATCGCACAGCCCGACTTGTAGCCGCATTGCATGCTGGTCCATCAGGGCTTGAACGACTGGACTCTCTACCTCGACACATGACGAGTGAGACAGGAATGCAAAGAACATCACCAGTGCTTGATATTATTGTTTATATTCACAGATTAGTCTCGGACTGAAGCTGCTTTTCAGTGGCTAGTTGAGGATTTGGTTTATTCTCTGTGTGAGAAACCGCCTGCTGTGTTTTACATTTTCCTTGACGCATCACAGAGGACTGTCACTTTCTTGCAACAAGCTCTATTTTATACCGAGTGTGGTCTTAAAATAAAAATAGTAATCACGACGTTTACTGACAGGTTGTAAGCTTCTCCAAACAATCGTTTTCTCACGGCAGACATTTGTCAAAGTGCTGCGAACAGATCTGTTGAAATGTGCATCTCCTCTGTCGTGGAGCCGCGGTGTCAAGTCTTGTAAATGTCAAAGAATTTGTGAAAAACGTGACAAGCCGTCGCTGGGCTTTGAAAGCGGAGCTGAGAACAGATCTTAAAGGCCAGACACGCCTCCGGAGCGACGCTGCTCTGCAGAAACAACACAACGACACCTCCACTCACTGTCGCTGGGATGTTACAACTCACACACAGAAAAAACCTCACAGCCGAAAAAAACGTAGATCAGGATTTAACTTTACCTTTAATACAGAATTTACTAAACAACATGTTGACAGAAACATTTAGAAATATTTTGTTTCCAACCTGCACTCTGTAATTATCTCTGCAGCCCCGGTTTCCCTCCCTGACATTATTCAAAGCTATCGCTGTGTTTGTGTTCGCTCACATTCAGCGTCATGGTGCTGCCGAGAATGCGTGATTATATATTTGTTGTTCTTCAATCAGCGGAAGCGAGAGAGTGCCTTTTGAAAACTCTAATCAAAATCTCAAATCTAATCTTTAAGGGGGTTGGTTTCTTAATCACATACAATCTTAACCCCTCGGGTGAAATCACAGAGAAAAGGCCGGCTGTTCTCGCCCCCGACGAGTCCGCGGTGCTGGCGTACCATCCCCCCCCCCCCCCCTGTTAGAAAGCCTTCTTTCTGACGGCAGACAGACAGACAGACTGGCAGATAGACGCGTCGGTCTGAGGAGGTGGATGGGAGTGCGAGGATGGAATCTAAGTGCAGGAGAGAAGAATGAAGGCCGCTGAAGGTCGCCGTCCCCACCCCCACGCCACAGTTAAACAACAGGCTCTTAATGGCACAATGCTGAAATTCACGTTGCCTCGACGACTGAAAAGGTTGATCAGAAACTTGCCAGAAAGTAAAGATATAACATAAAGAGAAAAGAGATCATTAGGGACTAAAATATCAGAACTGATGTGCAGGTTAAAGTGTCAATTAGAAAAATAGAAATAAAAAAAACGAGGGCTGCGAGAAAGAAATCTGCTCAAAATGCTCAGACACAGAGTGAGGTGCCCTTGTGTGTTGCCATGACAATCCTGCAGCATAGTTCCCATGTGGAGGTGTGTCCGGCCCCTGAGAGCCACCGACAGGCACCAGCTGATCTCTGCTGGTTCTAACTCTGCTCACACCGGTTTGTCTCCGGCGTTCGCACACGAGCGTCGAGGGTTTAAGATTCGGAGAATTTGGCAGAACTGACTTTGTCTTGTTGCAGAAAGTATCAGTCCTGATTCCTCCATGTGGATTCTAAAGGTTTTGTGTCGTTTCAAGGAAAAAAACCGTCGACAGAAGATGGTAATTCTGAAAGAATCTCTGTCCGACACCGGTTGAGCGAACGGTTTCCACAGACTGTCGGATATCCACTTCTGGTGACCTCTCTCCCTCTGTTGTACTTCCACTGCCTGGCTCTCGATGTGAGAGCATCCGTCTCTTTGCTCGTCTCCGTTCTCTCAGCTACCTCACGCTGTCTCGAGGACTCGCCCGCGGGGAACCAGTCAGGAGCCACAAACTTGCACAAAGTTGATTTAAAACTAAAGCGTTGTCTATTTTAAAGCCGGTGAAGGACCATTACAAGCATTTCTTCCTACGCCCTAAAAGACGTTTGCTGGTTTGGACGACATGCGGTGAAAGTTGGACGCGGAGCCGAGCGAGCCGGATGATTTGTGAGGCGTCCCGCTGCCTGTCCTCTAAGACGCTGTCCTCTAATTGTCTGCTGACCATTGTAATCTTCCCTTCTTGCTTTTCCTCAAGCGCTGTGTCCGATCGTGATTGTCTTGTCACTCAAGCGTCCAGACTCGCGGTGTGATGCAGGTGCGCGGCTGCAGGTGGCCGTGTGGGGCCACGCGTCCCTTCCACATCTCCGTAAACATGGTTTGATTTTATTGTCACTTACTTTGATGAAAAGTCATAAACCCTTTCCTTCCCCATCCCTTTCCCCTCCGCCTCTTATTTATGTGTCCTCCTCCCGTCCTGCCTGGTCAGTGGAGCGTGAGCACCGCGGCTGACAGGCCCTCGTTCATCCCAGGAGAGATGGGACGTTCCTGGGCAAACGCAGGTCCTTCACTTCTCATCAGGCCTTTTCATAAACCTCCCTGCCACCTTCTGGGGGTTGAATCCACCACACACATGCCCCTGGGCCTCCACCTTTCTTTCTCTTGCTCTTTAATCTTTTCACAGAGGCTTTGCCACGCTCTCCTCTGAGGAGCAGCTCGCAGATTTAGATTTTAGAAAACAGGGCTCGACGGTCTTTCATTTACAAGGAGAGTCGATTCTCTTCTGCAATATCGAGAACTGATTCCAGAAGGAGGAGAGAAAAAAGCACTCACACATAGTAAACACTGTTCATGGCAGTTGGTTAATATTTCAGCCTCGGTGAAAATTTCATGAACCCCTTTCGCAAAAGAGAGAGTTCAATATTTTAACGGTCCGGACGTTTAATGTTGTATGATGTCTCTGATTTCTCGTTTTGATGTGTCAGGGTAACGGGCTCGGCTTTTAGTTCCTGTGTTTAAAAAACAGAAAAACATGGAGGGAAAAAACAGCTTTTGTTGAAATTGCCAGTGCGTCGCCGTGATCCTCTTGTAGCTTCTTTTCGACGTCTCTCGAGTTATCACTTGTCTTCTGAATTTGGACTTTGCTGTCTTGGACGACCACGTACCTTCTCTGTTACCTTTTAACGCTACATGCAGATAACCCCAGCAGCCAGTGTATTTATAGTCGAGCTGCGGAGCAACACTGGCTCGTGAGCCCGATCGATGGCCGGGTCAGACAGACCAGCGCTCGGCGAGCAGATATCAGAGTTCAGTCCTCAGCCAGGGAGTTTGACAGGTGAGATATTCCGTCAAACAGTACATAAAGTTAAATGTCATGCCGACGATTCCTGCTGCCAAACTGAATCTTTTCTCCTCATCTGGCAGAAGCTCACTCAACATCTGTTAAAAGGGTCTTGGAAAAGCCTTTTTTTTAATTGCTTTTGTCTGATTCTGTACATTATTTTCAGCCAAATACTTTTTCAGTGCTTTATAAACAGCAAGGATTGTAAATATGAATAACTCTTGGCAGGGGAGGCTCGTTCGGAGCTCACTTAACGGTCCACCTCGTTGGTCCTCTGGAGATCTAACTTGTAAGACTTGGACTGTTGCCTTTCCAAATGTCCCGATGAGGAAAGCTGCTCGTGGAAACGGAGAGAACGAGCGCTTTGTCCGAAGCTTGGTTTTTGGGGAAGCAGTGCTGAGTGTTCTTTCCCTTCAGTCTTTGATAACGTTGTCCATCTTGGTGTTTCTTGGTGTGCAAAAATGTAAAGAAGATGAAAAAAAATACAACACAGAATACCTCAGAAAAGAAATCCATGTAACCGTGACAACCTCCACATATTGTCAGATCTTGTCGATCAACACTCATCTCCTGGACATTTTTTTATCTCCTGTCCTTTATCGCTTTGTGTTTTCCCCTCTTGCGGTTTTCGCCATGCAGTCTGAAGCGCCCGGTGGAGGATCCATAGCTTTTTTATTACTCGTTCGTGCTGTTGATTTGTGAACATCCTCGGTCTCAAACCTTCTGCCGCCCACCTCGGGTTCCTGAGTAAAACGACGGGAGGAAGGTTGTTTCTCAAGAACATTTGATTTGTCACAATTTCCTTGGAAGATTCTCTGAATCCCTGCCACAGACGGGATTTCATCGAAAAAGAAAAACAAGGAAAAAAAAGAATCCTCGTCTTTTGAATTTGAAACTGGGCTTTCAGAAAGAATCAAGGCCAATAACACGTGGATCACTTGAAACCACACGGTCCACACGTTGTTCCGTTTACCTCTTTATCTACTTATCTACTCTTTATCGTTGTTAAGAAACTGAATGTAAAATAAAACGCAAACACAACTAACCTCTAATTTAACTATACATATTTAAGAATAAGAAATACTCTATATGTGCACATAGATATACCTATACAAGCCCCACACAGACATAAACACAAATGCATATGTATATAAAAATCTCTAATGTCATATACTTTTATCTTGAAAAGGAAGAGGATGAGCCTTTTCCATTGATAATTCAGGGAAACTACAGAAGTCCAGTGCAGTACGTTTAAATCACTCATTCTGTTGCTTTTGGTGTTCGTTTGCTTACTCTGTTCTTGCTTGTTATTTCCCTCATTATGTAGCATAGGGCAAAGGGGCATGGCGACTTGTTTTTTCTTTGTTTTTTCGTTAACAGAAGAAGAAGAAGAAGTAGTGGAACTAGGAACAAGTGTAGTTTTAGTCTTTTTAAGCCTGATTCTGTGAAAAGGGGAGTTGGGGGACGGGCAGGTGGGCGGGTCTTCTTTTCCTCAAGCGGACACTGTAAAGACAGTACATTTATGAAGATGACTTGGTGTATGAGTCAAAGTTGGGGGCGGGGTGAAGACGCGGGGTGGGGTAGGGAGGCGGGGTTATTCAGGATGGTTGTATATAGAATTGCTTTACCCATCAATCCTCGCCTGTCTTTTTCACAGGTGCGGTGGAAGTGTACATTGAAGGCACTGAGGAGCAACGGTTTGTGTGTTTTTATGTCTAGAAAAGTAAAGACTGTTTAAGTGAAGGAAACTGGGGGGGGGGGGGGGGGGCTGGGGGACGATCCCCTTCAGCGTTCGTTAGAAAGCTAATCTCCCTCAATCTGTGCCGGGAGCGACGGACGGTTTTGTGAACCTTGACCCTCTCGATATTTTTGCATGCTGGTGTACATACCTCTGTATCAGTCCTTTTGCTCTAAGAGGCTGGCTGATCCCAAAGCGCCATTTTGGGATGTTGTCCGCAGGACCGAGTCTGATGTTTTGAATATGAAATATTGCCCCTAAGAAAAAAGATCCCTCTCCCGAGAAGAAGGAGCACCTAAGGTGTTTGTTTGTCACTGCAGCAGCTTTCGTGGTGTTTTTTTGGCTAAAGCTCTTTTGCAATCATTTTTTTCCTCGTGTAAAGTGAAAAGTTTGTATGAGTGTGACTCTGTGTGACTGTGTAAGAAATAATGTGAAAAGCTTGATCTTTTTGAGTTTCCTCAGTTGTTCAACGATATTTTATCCACAGAGCTGTTTTTTGAGGAAAACTAATCGATTTGTGCTCTTACGGTAAATCAATGGAACAGTGAACCAGTTTGAAGAACTGCATCTCCTAACGTATCTTATCGCTAAAGGAGAAGACGCCTCACACGGGGCACCTCACAGATACATTACCCAGACACCCTCAGGGACCCTCGACAACACTGCTCTCACTCTTATTCAGGTACTTAATCTACACTGAGGCCTAGCAGTGATGAACCTTAACTCTGGTTTGTTTTCAATAGTCTGTTCCTATGAAGACGAAAATTACCGCCAAAATCTTTTTACGATCAGAAGCAGTTTTTCTCGCCCTCAGAGTTTTGTTATTTTATGTTCTACTCATGCGATAACTTCTGGTTTTTCTATCCTTTAGCTGTTTCTGCTCTATTTTTCATCCTCCTTAATATTTCTAATATCTTATGAATGTCAATCTTCTCAGTCCAGGACCTCTGAGTCTCTCTTCGCACTCCGTTCTCGCTCTGACTTCAGGAGCCACGGCGTCCTGCTCCGTGTTGAGCTTCAATGCAGGCGCCGGGTGTTGTGCGACGAAGAAGCCTCTATTTACAAACCTCTTAAAGCTGTATGTTGCCAAGCGGTTGTGTTGCTGCGCTCAGCTTAGCCGATGCAGAGGTCGTCTCCTGCAGACGTCAGATTCTGTTTCTCACCAAGAACCAATCAAAGAAAAGGAGCCATTTATTGCCCTGGTCAGGATGACGGGAGTGTGTTTTGAATTTTTGCCATTTTTTTACCTCTTACAACAATCAGTGACGTTTGGTGAGAACTGTGTAAAGACTCTTAAAAAAGAAGTTGTATTTAATGTTGTAAGAATTTAAGATTACTTTTCTACATTCCTTTCGGTGGTTTTGGTCGTAACCTGATTTTGTTGTGATAGAAATAGCTCTGATTGGTTTGGAAACAGCTTGTGATCTTTGGTTTAAACGCAGGAAGTGACGTCCGGGGGTTCGGACTCTAGTTTGAGTAAAACAACAAAACCTCCTCTTTTCTTCAGTCTCGATTGTTGTCCTTCTGAGGTTTCTAAGGTTTTCTAACCTCACCTCGGTTCTTAACGGGCGGCTGGACGCCCGCTGCCGGGCCTGCTGGGCTTTTTCCTCGTTTCTGCTGAGATTTTGCATTTGGGTTTGACGATATACCTCATTCCTCCAGTCCGGCGGGCCCTAGGGGGCGCTGTGCCGGTGCTCAGGACGCCCAAGCCCCCTCTTATGGTTTGGTCCCACCTGGACTGTACCTCTTACAGACACACAAACACTTACACCTACACACAGGTTCTCCAAATACCCCAATGGACCTAATTTTTTCAATATCTACTGTTTACAGTTTGACAAAATAATTGTATAATTTAAAAAATATTTTTCTCATATTGTAGTTTTATTTATGTACAATAATTTTTTGTTTTCGTTCTTATTTTGTACCTTGTGAGTTGGACATTTATTCTTCTAGGCTTATATTATCGATGTCCATGTAAATGAGCACTTAACGGGATCACAATAATTGGTTTTAGTTTGATTGACTGCACTATTTTATTTTTCTCTTGCTCTCCCTGTTCTGAATGCAAATCTGATTTTTCTGATTGGGCCAATGAATAATAAATTGTCTCATAATGTCTGTGATTTTTTTTTGACTAAAAGACGAAAGATGATTTGATTTCCTTCAGTCTTTTTTTTTTTTTTTTTACCTAATTTTGCATTGAACGTCAGGCAACGCTGATTAGATCTGTCTTTGTGCATGTGTAAAATATTTTACTGGTTATGTTATATTCAATTTGGTAAAAAATGTAAAATAAAAAAAAATTGCCATTTTTGCCACACATTTCAGCTGTAATGTTGTGTAAGGTAGTATTCACTGGATGCTAGGACCTTCTTTTCAAAACCACTATTCTTCTAATAAATTTTGTTGTGAAAATAAAAAAACATGTTGTCGTTTGTGTTGATTTGTTTGTCACTGGTGAGTTGTGGGTTTCTGCCGTGGACTAAATAAAGACAGACGACATGACACCGACCAAAGCGAAGCTTGGACACAATCTCAAGATAATATTGATTAGAAAATTATTCCCACCCCAAAAAAATGTATTATAGGACCATAGACACGAGCTCAAGCTGATCTATGTTGAAGAATTATTCATGATTTACTGTTATTATAATTTTATATAAGAGGACGTTTGGTATTTAACCACTGTTGAAGTGATGTAATCTTTAACATGCTTGTAAGTTTATTGTTTTGTTTTGAACTTTGACGCTGACACCAACACGCTGGAAGGTCAAAGCTGGTTTTCTGTCCCTGCTTCACGTCATCGACACGTTTATTCTTCCGTTCGCGGTTCCACGATGAAAAGTTTTCTCTGCATGTTGCGTCAGTGTCACTTACCCAGAGTTCCTGGTGCTGGAAGCTGTGAGTCGGCCAATGAGATCACTTCTGCCTGCGGACGAGTTTCTCTGCTTCCAGGGGAAGTTTAACTCCAGTGCAACATTTATTCTCTCTCCAGCTCACCTCTCGCTCTCTCTCTCTCACTTTCTCTCCATCTCTTCTCTCTCTCTCTCTGTCTCTGCTCTCCATTTCTTTTCTCTGTCTCCGTCTCTTTACATAAATGTCTCTCTCCAGGTCACCTCTCTCTCTCTCTCTCTCTCTCTCCCCATCTCTTCTCTCTCCTCTCCAGCTCACCTTTTGCTCTCTGTCTCAGTCTCTGCTCTCCATCTATTCTGTCTCTTTTTCTCTCCATCTCTCCCCCTCTCTCTCTCTCGCTTCTCTCTCTCTTCTCTCTCTCTCTGTCTCTGTCTCTTTACGTACATGTCTCTCTCTCTCGTCCCCTCCTCCGCTGCAGGGCCTGAGGACAGAGGCCTTTTGCAGTGGATGGAGGCAGAAAAAGACAAATAACTTTTCAGGGCACAGGAAGTAGGTCATTCTCCTATCAAATATTTATTTCTCATTCTGTGCCTAAGGCTCCAAAAGGGCTTCCTCTTTAGATACTGTATATATCTATCTATATATATATGTGCGTGTGTGGTTTCAGTCTCGGCTCATTTGCACATATATGGCTGCTCGTGGTCGTTGTCGGACTGAATTTGAGCAGAGATGTTGAATATTTGGAGTTTCGTCTCTCTCCGCGAGGTCTGACCTCTTTTCTTCATCCAGTCGTTTCTTTATTAAACACGTATGGAAATAGCTTTTCATTATAAATGTGTGTAGACATTATAGACGTGCACTTCTAGTTTAGCATCACGGGGAGTCACGAGCTGGAAACTGAGGATGAAACTAAAAATATGTTTTTATAATTAATTAGTGAAGTAATTCTTCAATTATCAAATGATGGATGTTTTTATTCAGATACACCGAACCTACAGTAATAATAATGATGAGGGAACTGTTATGAATATGAATGAATTCACAACACTTGTGAATAATTTACATTTTCTTATTCAGCTTTCTGTCGTTTCTCCGTAATGCCTTTTAAAAATCAATTATATTGAGCTTGGCATGAAGATGATTTAAGCTTTTTTAAACCCTTAAAAGTCCCAGAGGATCATTAAGGTAGAATTTTCTCTTTTGCCACAAAGAAAACTAAAAGCTTTGTCATGTCTCCGCTCTTCTGATGTGGTCCGGAAACATCTGAAGGTTCAGAGGTAGAATTTGTTGATCTAATAAATGAAATATCCCGGATTCACAATTAAAAGGCAAGGTTTAATTAATTGAAAGCAATGTTATTTAATAAGGCATAAATTACAGCATAAATACTAAATATTAAGAAAATTAAATAGGTGAAATTAATCTAAGCAATGTTGAGATCACAATAAAATTAAAAGTGGTTAATTGGTTCAGAGGAAGGTGATTAAAATACATTTGAGCAGTTTTTTGTAACCCTGTCAACAGGAGTTGTTTGGTCTCCAGGCTCTTAACGTTCTCCGCTGCAGCTCTTTTCCGCTGTGAGATGATGGAGAGATCGAGCGGCAGCGGCAACCTTGTGATAAAAAGCTTTAATGGCTCCATTGTGTCCTCGGCTCCGCTCAGCGCCACGGAAACCTCCGCCCAAAGAAAACGCACCAGCAGAAACATTTGATATGAGATATTTTCCTCATTCCAACCTTTACTCCCGAGACACAAACACGTCTCCCTCCTCTCTCCGTGTTTTTCATACACACACTGACTGCTGTGAGAATGTCAGAGGCCCCATCAGACGCCCGCCCCCCCGCTGCGGTGTGTGGTGGCTGCGCCCAGCAAGGATCCCCATTACTGATTAATGGAACCATATCAGCTCCATTCAATTAAGACTCAGCCCCATGCGGTCGTCTCCCCGGGCCTGTCTGAGCTGCAGCTCACCGAGGACCTACTTTTAAAAATCTTGCTTTTATTCCTGTGCCCCTGCTTCTCCGGGTAAATGTCGTTTAATGCTTCTTCTGAAACACTAAGAGAAAAACTGCGTGAGTCACAGATCAGGAAACCTCTGTAACCGTCTGTCGTGCAGCCGAACGTCTGAGGTTCAAGATAAATCCACTTATAGGATTCACTTTTAAAATACTGCTTTAGGAAACCATCCATTTTTTTTGTTTGAAAACTCGGGGGTCGTTGCTTTAGTCTGAACGACGCAGACGAACTCATCACTTTCCTGATTGACTGGTTTTATCACAACATGACAACCAGCCAAATGCTAAATACATTAATGTGCATTTATCAAAACAGTTGCAGAAGAATATCCCGTCAGTCGATTCATCTTCTTACGCATGAGAGCGACCTGCGTTCTCGTCGTAGATTGAATGAATTCTGTGGGAACCAGAGAAGCACTCGACCAATCAGACATCTTCTGCACTTCCTCTGAATGTAATCTAGATCCTGGTCTCTGCGGTGTAAACGACCGAGTTCCTGCAAAGGCTTCCTAGTTTCCGAGGAAATGTCCTGCGATGGAATCACTTTATAACAATATAATTTGATAAACATTTAGTCAAAGTCCGGACAAAGAGATTATTTGTCAGTGATCCAGTTTCTCTTCTGCTCTGAGTCCATAACTCGCTCTGTTGGATTCACAGGATTCATCGCACACAACAGATCTATGAGAAGAGACCTTCAGGAAACAACACTTTTTAAAGAGCGCCCACGCACGACACTCGAGTGTCTGTCGTCTTCACACAGCTCGGCTGCAGTTAGAGCACAGACACACACACTCTGCAGCTCCAACCTGTATTCATATGGTTCTTCAGCACTTCACACTCATCTATGTGCAGCACTTTCTATGAGAAGGGACATTTTGGGTTCAGTATCTTGCTCAAGGACACTTGGGCATCCCGAGTGGGGATCGAACCTCTTTCCCCGCTGAGCCACAGCTCGTGTAAATCTATTTTAGCAGATTATTGACACAACCTCTCAAATTACGTGAGTTGAAATCACGTTTCAGCTAAACAGAAAAACAACCACATTCACATAATACTGGTATAAATATTAGATAATGTGATGCACATAGTAGATATAACATAAACATATTATATAAATATATTGTATAGGGAATCAATTCATAACATAACAGTGATATGTGCAATGTAAAAGTAAGCAATATAATTATTGAACATAATCCACCTCACATTGAGTCTAATGTTGGTTTAATTTTTGTTTTTGTTTGAAAACCTCACGTCTCATTGATAAAAGGTTTTCACACATGAGCCTTAATGTTTTTAATAAAATCTTTATTTGATCAAAGCAGAAAAAGTGATTTCACAGTTTTCCTCCGATCAGCCTACGACAGACCAGGTTTAAATTTATTTTTATCAAACCTCAACCTGATTAATATTTAAACAAATGTTATTGATCAAAATCTTGTGACACTTTCATGCTTTTCGTCAAACAAAGATCTTCTCCTGACATCCAGATGAAACTGATCCAGAAACCTGCTTCATCAAACTGGAAGCGTTATTGTGATTAATTTGATTAAATTTGGAAGAAATTCATATAAACATCAACATGTCAAGAAAATTAACAAACTCACCTTCTGTCGACGTCTTTTATAAAACTGCTCAAAACTTCCCAGTCCACCTTGTTTTTTCTTTTATCATAAATATAACACGGCTTAAACTTAATTCATTGTTGTTTTAACTAACATCTCCATATAAGGAACTTTGTGCTATTTGCTTTTTTATGCTTTAAAAGATCTATAGGAATAAAGTTTATTTTATCATTAGAACTTTATTGCATTCATCTAAAAACACAAGTTTACGTCCCAGAGGTTTTTTTAATACAGCGAGAGAAATTAAACCAATCAGATGTATAGCTTTCACCTGAAATCTCACGTAAATCCCAGTTTATTCCACATTAATTTCACTATAGAAACTGAAATTCGTTTTACAGCAGCTTGTGTGTTATAGTAGAAGATATTTAATGTGGATCGATGCGACCTCTGACCTCCACGTGTCCGACTGCACGTCCTCAGCTCCGCCTCCTCCACATGTCACCGTGCCAACGCACAAACAAATAAAGGCAACATTCTCAGAGCAACTTAATTTAACGCTGAATGGAGAGAAAGTGTTTCGACAAGGTCAGAGCCGAGAGGAGAGAAAGGAAACACGGATCTATAGAGTCGCTCGTCCTTCTCTCTCTCTCCTCCAACACTAACTCCTCCCAGGTCACCTTGCTAGTTCCCACTTCTTTTGGCAAACGCCTGAAATATTCAGTTTGCCTGCGGCGCTCTCCAAACCCCCCCTCCCCCCCCATCTCTCTATATCTCTGTCACTCCTACCGCCCCCCCACCCAAGCTTCCTTTCCCAACTTCTTTCCTCCGTCTTCCCTCTTTTCTCTCTTTTCCATTTCAGCCTTCATCCCAACCTCCATCTCCTGCTCACTGCATCCAGGAGATGCTGTAGCCGCAGGGTGTGTGTGTGTCAGTGTGTTACAGTGTGTGTGTGTGTGTGTGTGTGTGTGTGTGTGTGTGTGTGGCTGCAGGAGGTTATGCAGTGGATCCAATGAGCACCTGGAGACCACTAACCATGATCATATCAATAAAAGGACATCTGCTCTACGGCAAGAAAGACCTGCACGAGAAGAGAGGAGAGAAAAAAGGAGGAGAGTGTGTGAATGGGGGGGGGGAGGAGGAAAAGCAGGAGGAGGAGAGCGAACAAAGAAGAGAGGATGACAAAAGGGAAAAAAGGATGAACAAAGGAGAGCAAGGTGATGGAGAGGAGGAGGAAACAGAAGGAGTGGAGGGGGAGGAAAAGACGAGTGAGAGAGGGAGGGGTGTGAATAAAGAAAGAGAGGGGGATGAAGGAGGAAAGGTGAACAAAGAAAAGTGAGCGATGAACGAGAGGAAAAGGAGTGAGGAGAAACAGGGGGAGGATAAAAGAGAGGAGAAGGAAAGAAAGAAGTGAAGAAATGAAGAGAAGAAATAAAAGACATGGTAAATAACAGGAAAGTAAACGTGGGAAGAAAGAGAGAGAGAGAGAATAAAAGAAAGACAGAGAGAAAGAATGATTACAGAAAATGATGGAAAATGCTGAGAAAAGAGTGTTACAGTGAAAGGAGGATGAATAAAAAGAGTAAAAACAAAAAGGAGAAGAAACAACTGTGTGTGTTAGTGTGTGTGTGTGTGTGTGTCTGTCTCCACATGAAAACAAGACCCCACTGTTTGTGTTGTGAAAAGTTTGGGACCATATTGAAGATGTAAAGGAATTCATCTGATTATTAATTATCTTTCTGATCAGTTTATTGATTGAAGAAAAATACTTTTATCAAACCTCGTTTTAGTTTTTAATATTCTATTAGAGGTCAAGCTCAAATTTCAGTCACACGTTTTGTCTCTATTCTTTACAAACGTGCTTTATGTTGTAAGAACTTTTCTGAGAAGTGTTTAATAATTAAAGACATAATAAAGTAAGTTTTTGAATCTTTATTCAAGCTGTTTTGGGCCTTTTTCATTTCTCTACAGGCAGTTCACGTGTTCATAAGCATGATGTGGGTTTCACGTCCGTTCACGTCTTTGTTTGATTTAATGAATCTAATAAAACCTGAAGAGACGATTCCTCTGAAGTCGCTCAAACATAAATTCTTCTTCTCACAGAACAGATGGATTTTAATATTTATCCAGTTTAGAGACAAACTGCTCAGTTATTGTGTTTGCGATCAATCAGAGCTGAGTGTGTGTGTGTGTGTGTGTGTGTGTGTGTTGTGGTTCTTTGTCAGTGTGAGAAGATGTGAAGGCTTTATTGGAATGGGGGGTTTTATCCTCCTTTAAAGACACAGGGAGACAGAAAGAGAGGAAGAGAGGGGGGAAGGGGGAAAGATGGCGGTGAGGAAAGGTTGTGGGGGGGGTTGCAGAGGTGGAGGATGGAGGGATGTGTGTTTGTGTGCTGGGGGGGAGGGCGGGGGGGTGTATATTATGTTTTATGGTCACAAGGGGACGAATAAATCACTGTTTCATTAAACGGCTTCAGTCTCTGAGTGCTGCCCCCCCCAACCCCAGCCCACCCCCCTCCCTGTGGGACGTCCCTCTTCCTCTCCTCCTCCTCCCTCCATCCGTCCTCACTTTGTCCTCCGTCTCCCACTCGCTTCTTAAAAACAGAGACAGAACCGGCGTCCCGTCCTCCTCCATCACTCCATCTCTCCGTCTTCTATACAGTAACACCCCCCGCCCCCCCCCGCCCGCCCCCCCGCCCATCACACACACTCTCTCTCTCTTCTTCACGAGCTGCCATCGCTCGTCCACTCAGCGCGGACACTAGACAGCCGCGACACAATGAGGTCAGAGGTCAGAGGTCACGGCAGCAACAAGGAGAGAAACCAGAGGCTGAAGAACGAGAGGAGGAAGAGGAGGAGGAGAAACAGCTCTTTATTTAAATAAATAGGAAAAAAGGAGAAGCTCCACTCGTCGCTTCCACTCGGATGAAACAACATCAACACCACTTCTTTTCTTTTCTTCTTTTTTTTTTAATTTCCATGAACGTGAAATCGCTTCGGAAACTTTTTTGTCTTTTTTGCAGTTTTGGTTTTTTGGCAAAATGAAAAAAAAACAGAGACTTTGAATCTAGAAGCTACAGACGAGACAGGTTCATCTTCAACATATAAAAATACTATGAGGAAATCAAAAGCATAAGAATAATATATTACAATCTGTTAGGCTGTTACTGTGTAGACGTTTCGCAGTTATAGTCATAATAACAATAATAATAATAATAATAATAATAATGACTATGTTAAAAGCTACGTTAGTTTACTTTATTCATGACACAACTCGGCCTTCATGACAAAAAACAACTAAAACAAATAAAAACATGTTAAAAACTCATTACACACACTTGTTATTTTTAGTTTCACGTCCATATAAATTACATGTCATCATATATATAAAAGTTACATCTGTCCCGTGTTTATTTGTACGAAGCGTTCACCAGAAGAGGAGGAGCCTGATCGGAGGGGAAACACGCGGCGGCGGCGGCGTATAATGGAGCTCATTAACATGGACGGCGTCTTGTTGTTGGAGGCGTCTTAACAATGACACACACTCACACTCGCACACTCACACACACACTTAGTTTTTGAGCATCTATACTTGTGAGGACTTAACCTTTAACCTTTTCCTTACGATTTTAAATGTTTTAAAACTATCGGCAGTAAAATTCCTGTATTTCTGTCAAATATCGAAGAACAAGAACAAACGTGCTCTCACACAAACTCACACACACACACACACCCCTCTCCTCACACACACACACCCCTCTCCTCACACACACACACACACACACACACACACACCAGTCTGGCGAGCAGCGGTGGGAACGACCCCGCTGCCGTCCCCTGTGAACTCCGTCACCTTTGACCTTTGGGTTCTGTTCATATTATATTAGAGGAAGTGGAACAAGCCTTTGTTATCCTCTTTTCAAACTGCAGGGGGCGCTGATGGTTCGACACATCAGATCATTAATTGACTTTATTCACGAGAGGAAGACGTGTTGATCTGCAGTGAATCAGCTGATGTAAAGAAAAGTTAGTTTTTTAATTTAGCAGCTTATTTTATGATAAATGTGATCAAACTTATTTTCACTTTCACACACGTCAACTTTCTGCTCTGCTCTTCAAACACAAACAGGTCTGAGGAGACTTGTCTTAAAATACCTGTTCAGTGTGATTTACATATATTATATTCGTATAATTATACTTTGTCACTGTAAAGTTTAAACATTTACAGATTAAATGGAGATTAAAGTTTAAGTAAAGGGGAGAAAAGTTTCTTTAATTTGAAAAAACACACAAACGACGCAGCATCGAGGGAAGAAGATGGAAAGTTGTGAATTCAGGACTCGAGTCAGATTAGAGGAGAAGAGCCGAAGAAACGACGAATAAGCAGCAACTTGTTCGGTTAGAGGAAGTTTCACAGATAATAAAATAAGTTTAGCCTCTTCAGCTCCACACGATCACTGGAATCAGGACTTTGTGTCAGATGTGAAGAAAGAACGAATGTGTGGTCGACTGGGACATTTATCATCGGTCACATCCGGGTCAAATATGATATGATTCCCTTCAGAATAGTAGAAATTAGACAATAAAATATGAACACGACTGTTTCTGCTGCTTCCAGTTGCTCTAATTTCTCCACTTTGACGTCAGACTGTTGAAGAAACGTTTCTCAACATGTCACGCGGCCGCTATCAGACTGAGGTCTTTTCACTTCCTGGTTGTCGTGTCTCCACCCCCCCCCCGTGACCCTCCAAAAGGACAAGTGAAATGGATGGATGCTGCTGGAAGGTCAGCGCTGTGATGGAGCGGCGGCGTGCTGAGGGTTGTTGTGAGGTCAGAACGCCACCGCCGCTGATCTGCTTCAATCAGCAGTCAGAGTCCGACCCCGGCAGCGTGAGGTCGAGTCTGAGGGACGATGAAGGAGCATCACTCGATTTCTAATACGTCAAATGGGACCTTTGAATAAAATGTGAACTCACGAGCATCGTAGGCGACATCCACACGACGATCAGGGTCGTTCAACTCGAACCTTCTCTGTGCACACAAGCTGTTTGTCTCGGTATAAATTTTAAACGTCCGTCCACGTGTGAACAGGACTCACATCCGTTCTCCTGCACAGGCAAAGACTTGTTTCATTGTAGACTTCAGAACTGTTAGTGTCTATGTCATCGTTTCCAAACATCTCCGCTTCTGTTCGTCCAAACTAAAACGCAGCTCCGGAGTTTTCAAACTAAAACGAGATCAGAGGCGTTTCCAAACTTCTGTGTTTTTAAAGTGTGGACGCCACACTTCTGGAGTTAGGTAGTTATCTCCCAGGTTCCTCTGCAGCCGGTGAGGAAGAGGAGGAGGAGTACGATGAAGATGATGATGAGGTTGACTCGTTGATGTCTCAGGAGGAAAGAACTGTCTTATGTTACAAAACTGCGTCTGTTCGCAAAAACACACGAAACAAACACGTCCGTTCATCAGTGAGAGTCCCTACAGTGTGTGTACCTCTACAGCTTGTGTTAATGTGTGTGGGTGTGTGAGTGTGTGTGTGTGAGTGTGTGTGTCTGCATGTGCGCACCACCCACAGCACTACACACACTCCTTGCAGCCACACTCCACCGGCTTCTCCACGTCCTGTGTGAACGAGGTCCCGTCGTCGCACTCGAAGGCGAGCCGCCGGCGCCGCACTCTCAGAGGAGCACAGCAGGGGGCGCCGCTGGCTCCCGGCCCCGCCCCCGGCCCGGAACCCGCCTGGCAGCGACCCCGACACTCCACCCAGGAGAAGGTTTTGGACGTCTGGCAGAGGACGGCGCCGCGCTGCAGCCGGTGGTAATCCCTCACCGGCTCGCCGCGGCACGGAGACTCTGAGGGCGGGAAACACAGGGGGGGGGGGGGGCGGCGGGTTAAAGAGCAGATCAGAGAAGATTTATATACGATCAAAAGTATTCATCAACAATTACAAACATGGATCCTGGTAGCTGTACAGACATGGAACATGGTTATTACTAACGTCCATGTTTTTCCTTTTTTTGTGACAACAGATAGTGTTGTTGTTGTTTCCTGTGTGGGCGGAGTTTAGTTAACGTAAACAAGTTGTCAAGATGATCAAATAACTTGTGAAGTACGAATGATATTTATTAACAATAAAGTGTAATATATATATATCTAATAATAAACCAACTTAATAACTGAATGTTTTAGACTTGCACATTACATTACCTACGACTTTTAATGTTTTTAAAACCATCGACAGTAAAATTCCTGTATTTCTGTCAAATATAGAAGAACAATAACAAACTCACACACACACACACACACACACACAAGTTTGAACTGAGAAAAAGGGCGTCTTGATATATTAATATTAACGTCCATGTTTTTCCTTTTTTGTGACCACAGATAGTGTTGTTGTTGTTTCCTGTGTGGGCGGAGTTTAGTTAACGTAAACAAGTTGTCAAGATGATCAAATAACTCGTGAAGTACGAATGATATCTATTAACAATAAAGTGTAATATATATATATCTAATAATAAACCAACTTAATAACTGAATGTTTTACAGTTATAAGCTACGACTTTAAATGTTTTTAAAACCATCGACAGTAAAATTCCTGTATTTCTGTCAAATATAGAAGAACAAGAACAAACGTGCTCTCACACAAACTCACACTCACACACACACACACACACACACACACACACACACACACACACACACACACACACACCCCTCTCACACACACACTCACACACACACCAGTTTGAACAGAGAGAAAGGGCGTCTGGATAAATTATTACTAACGTCCATGTTTTTCCTTTTTTTGTGACCACAGATAGTGTTGTTGTTGTTTCCTGTGTGGGCGGAGTTTAGTTAACGTAAACAAGTTGTCAAGATGATCAAATAACTTGTGAAGTACGAATGATATCTATTCACAATAAAGTGTAATATATATATATCTAATAATAAACCAACTTTATAACAATAATAGTGTGTTTACAGGTTTCTTCAGCGACTCAAACCTAAATTAAAACGTGATAGACAAACAAACTAATTAGCTAACGACCTTTTGACCTGTCGACAATAACTGGAAGTGAAACTTTGATTCAGTTCCTGATGTGTCGTCGATTCATTGACAATCTCATTATAAATGTGTCACAAAGCACAAACAACAGTTGAGATCAACTTTGACCACATCTCAGCGCTCGCCCACATTCCTTCTACACACAGGAACCTGAGGAGGCGGGGGGGGGGGTCAGCGGAGGAAACAGCCGAAGACACAAAGACGACGGAAACAAACGCACACAAAAACAACTAAAATCCGACACAAAGCTGCAGCAGATCTGACAAAGTGAACTGAACTCGGATCAGAGAGACGACAGTGACCAAGTGAAATGTCTTAAAATCAGTTTTCATTTGGATTTAAGTGAATCTGAAAAACACAGAAATCTGACATCAGTGTGAAATACGTACTTTTGTTTAACTTTTGTCGTCACAAACACAGAAAATGTGAATGTGTATTTTCAAGGTCGGCACGGATCATATTGTAATAACAGGATAAAGAGCTCAGGGAATAAAGAGGAGCGTCCACACCTGGACTGTAAATAAAGATGGACGATATGACGGCTCCAGTAAGTGAAGCCAAAGCGCCTTGATCGCCCCCTGGTGGAGAACAGCGTTCAGCACTGGGATAGTCTGGCTTCATGTCTGGACAGTTTAAGGAGGTGAAGACACGTCGTCCATCTTTATTTACAGTAGCAGTGAGAGTTATTAGAGATGTGTGACATCTAGGGTTGCAAAATTCCGGGAATTTTCAAAGTTGGAAACTTTCCATGGGAATTAACGGGAATTAACGGGAATATATACGGGAATAAACGGGAATAAAAGGGAATATACGGGAATATACGGGAATTAATGGGAATTAACGGGAATAAACTGGAAATGTTGTGGGTAATTTATACTAACTGTATTTACCTTGTCATATACAGACATAAATATAAACATTTTGTTGTGTCATAGGCTGATTTGAGCCCTGAGGAAACTTTGGGCACTTGACTATATGCTTCTGCATCGTTGTGTCATTCTTAACATAGGTCTTTGCACAGTATTTGCAAATGTACACAGCCTTTCCTTCTACATTGGATGAGGTGAAATGTCTCCACACATGAGAGAGTGCACGTGGCATTGTTCTGTAGAATAAGATGAGAAAAAAGTTTGTAAAAAAACACTAATGCAATGCCAGAGATATAAATAGTTAGCCAAACAATTGGAATCGTCTGTAAACATATTTTACAATTGATGGATAAATGAATGGAAATAGGCTAGATGAACAGATGAACAATCCTCAATCAGCATGCTCATATATTTTTCCCAGTAATTGATATTATTTTCAAAATTCACAAAATTCACAAAATTCACAAAATTCACAAAATTCACAAAATTCACAAAATTCACAAAATTCACAAAATTTCCGAGCTTAACTTCTCATGGAAAGTGTCCGGAAATTTACCGGATACTTTCCGCCCCTTTGCAACCCTATTGACATCACATCAGGATCCGTGGCTCCTCCCTCCTCGCTCACCTGTGGCGCAGCTCTCTCCGGTGAATCCCTCCTGGCAGACGCAGCGCGCCCCCCCCTCCGTCTCCTGACACTGTCCGTGCAGACAGGTCAGACCCTGGCAGGACGCCGCCGCCGCCGGCGCCCCCTGCAGGCTGCACAGCGCGCCGTGGTGTCCCTCCTGGCAGTCGCAGCGGTACGTCTGCGCGTCCAGCTGCACGCACACGCCGCTCACGCACCTGGACGCAGGCACACACGCAGCCAAGTCAGTGCCGGAGCCGAGCCTCCACTCAACCTCCACATTAAATATGATTCATAAACGTCACATTAAGTCTCTGTGCGTCGCTGTAATGACGTCTGACATTTGTGAAGAGTTTCTGTGTAAAGTGCAACGTGTGAAACGTCTTTAAATGCCAGAACAGAACAGAAACACTCTCACTTGTTGCCTTCACACGGGTTGACACCGGTTGCCGTGGCGACCACCTCCAGTCCGGTCAGGGCTCCTCCTATCGGCTGGTCACAGTGCTGTCCCGTCCAGCCGCTCTGACAGTGACACTGAGGACCCTGTGACGGGGGGACATGTTTACTACCTCGTGTGTCCCACTGAGACGTTAATGCACAGAGTGGGCGTGGCGCCGTCCGTCTCCTACCTGGGCGGCGTCCGCTCGGCACAGGCCGTGGAGGCAGGGGAGTTTGCGGCAGGCCTGGCAGCCCGGGACCACGCCGGGCTTCATGTGGCTGCGGGTGAAGTCCTGCAGCTCGTGGTTGATGTACAGGTTCCGGATGCAGCCGTGGAAGCTGGACGTGTTGAGGGTCGGAGAGGACAGACCCGGGGACGCCGGCAGCGCCTCCTCCGGCAAACCTGGACACACACAGAGGACAATGACTGTGGACTGTAGTGGATCAGGTCCTGATGCTGGATCAGGATCTTGCTGCTGACCAGAGACTATGATGCAGCAGGACTACTCCTTCCTTCCTTCCATCCTCCCTCCCTCCCTCCCTCCCTCCCTCCCTTCCTTCCTTCCTTCCTTCCTTCCTTCCTTCCTTCCTTCCTTCCTTCCTTCCTTCCTTCCTTCCTTCCTTCCTTCCTTCCTTCCTTCCTTCCTTCCTTCCTTCCTTCCTTCCTTCCTTCCTTCCTTCCTTCTCCTCCCTTCCTTTGCCTTCCTTCCTTCCCTCTGCGTCTCTTTCCTTCCTTCCTTCCTTCCTTCCTTCCTTCCTTCCTTCCTTCCTTCCTTCCTTCCTTCCTTCCTTCCTTCCTTCCTTCCTTCCTTCCTTCCTTCCTTCCTTCCTTCCTTCCTTCCTTCCTTCCTTCCTTCCTTCCTTCCTTCGCCTTCCTTCCTTCCCTCTGCGTCTCTTTCCTTCCTTCATTCCTTCCTTCCTTCCTTCCTTCCTTCCTTCCTTCCTTCCTTCCTTCCTTCCTTCCTTCCTTCCTTCCTTCCTTCCTTCCTTCCTTCCTTCCATCCTCCCTTCCTTCCTTCCTTCCTTCCTTCCTTCCTTCCTTCCTTCCTTCCTTCCTTCCTTCCTTCCTTCCTTCCTTCCTTCCTTCCTTCCTTCCTTCCTTCCTTCCTTCCTTCCTTCCTTCCTTCCTTCCTTCCTTCCTTCCTTCCTTCCTTTGTTCCTTCCTTCCTTCCTTCCCTCTCCTTCTCTCTCATCCCTTCCTTTGCCTTCCTTCCTTCCTTCCTTCCTTCCCTCTCCTTCTCTCTCCTCCCTTCCTTCCTTCCTTCCTTCCTTCCTTCCTTCCTTCCTTCCTTCCTTCCTTCCTTCCTTCCTTCCTTCCTTCCTTCCTTCCTTCCTTCCTTCCTTCCTTCCTTCCTTCCTTCCTTCCTTCCTTCCTTCCTTCCTTCCTTCCTTCCTTCCTTCCTTCCTTCCTTCCTTCCTTCCTTCCTTCTCTCTCCTTCTGTCCGTCCTGGGAGACGGATCCTCACATGTGTCTCTCTGATGTTTCTACATATTTTTACCTGTTAAAAGGGTTTTTAGTAGTTTTTCCTGACTCTTGTTGAGAAAATAAAATTTGATAAAATTTGATTGATTGATTGATTGACACAACATCCAGGTCTGTGTCCTGGGACGGATCAGGTTCACTGACATCTTGCGTCTGCCTCCACTCTTACCTCCCACATACAGAGGAGCCTCCCCCGGCACCAGCTGGCTCCGCCCCTGACTGTCCAGAGTGGTCGGCTCGCCTCCGTCCACGGACAAGTTCACCATCCGGTTAAAGGTCACCAGCTCCACCGTGTGGAAACGCCCGTCGTTCACCGTCTCAGTGCTGAGGGCAGAGGGAGGAAGGGTCACCGCCAGGTCACTGTGACCTTTGACCTTTAAACACTAAAGTCTAATCAGTTCATGTTTGAGTCCAAAGTGAAGAAATTCTCTAACGACAAAAACAACGTTTGACAAGTAAAATCTGCATCCAGAGACAAACATCCAGAGACAAACATCCAGAGACAAACATCCAGAGACAAACATCCAGAGACAAACATCCAGAGACAAACATCCAGAGACGAACATCCAGAGACAAACATCCAGAGACAAACATCCAGAGACAAACGTCCAGAGACAAACATCCAGAGACAAACATCCAGAAACAAACATCCAGAGACAAACATCCAGAGACAAACATCCAGAGACCAACATCCAGAGACAAACATCCAGAGACAAACGTCCAAAGACAAACGTCCAGAGACGAACATCTAGAGACAAACATCCAGAGACCAACATCCAGAGACAAACATCCAGAGACGAACATCTAGAGACAAACATCCAGAGACCAACATCCAGAGACCAACATCCAGAGACAAACATCCAGAGACCAACATCCAGAGACAAACTTCCAGAGACAAAACATCCAGAGACAAACATCCAGAGACCAACATCCAGAGACAAACATCCAGAGACAAACATCCAGAGACAAACTTCCAGAGACAAAACATCCAGAGACAAACATCCATAGACAAAACATCCAGAGACAAACATCCAGAGACAAACATCCAGAGACAAACATCCAGAGACAAAACATCTAGAGACAAACATCCAGAGATGAACATCCAGAGACAAAAATCCAGAGACAAACATCCAGAGACGAACATCCATAGACAAAACATCCAGAGACAAACATCCAGAGACAAACATCCAGAGACAAAACATCCAGAAACAAACATCCAGAGACGAACATCCATAGACAAAACATCCAGAGACAAACATCCAGAGACAAACATCCAGAGACCAACATCCAGAGACAAACATCCAGAGACAAAACATCCAGAAACAAACATCAAGAGACAAACATCCAGAGACCAACATCCAGAGACGAACATCCAGAGACAAACATCCAGAGACAAACATCCAGAGACCAACATCCAGAGACAAACATCCAGAGACGAACATGTAGAGACAAACATCCAGAGACGAACATCCAGAGACGAACATGTAGAGACAAACATCCAGAGACAAACATCCAGAGACAAACATCCAGAGACAAACATCCAGAAACAAACATCCAGAGACAAACGTCCAGAGATGAACATCCAGAGTAACTGGATGCAGTGTGTGTGTGTGTGTGTGTGTGTGTGTGTGTGTGTGTGTGTGTGTGTGTGTGTGTGTGTGTGTGTGTGTGTGTGTGTGTACCTGTAAATAGTGGTCGCAGGCTGGTTCCCGGGATCGTACGTGACCCTGACGTGACCCTGATGAAGCTCAACAGCGATTGGTTCATTGTCTCCGTTGTAGAGCAGGATGCCGTTGTCCTCTGCTGTCGACACCTGCAACACACACCAGAGTGTTGTGTGTGTTTGTGTGTGTGTGTGTGTGTGTGTGTGTGTGTGTGTGTGTGTGTGTGTGTGTGTGTGTGTCCTCACCTGCAGGGAGATGTTGGCCTGGGGCCAGTTCTTGACGTCCTGCAGCTCCACGTACGAGTCTCTGTCCACGAAGTTGACGCTGACCAGCTTCTCGCAGCTCTGCCCCTCGAAGCCGGGGGGGCACTGACACTCCGCCGTGCCCGTCCCCTCCAGGCAGGGGGCGCCGTTCTGACACTGAGCCAGCTGGCACGGGGACGGGGGGGCAGGGGCCACCTCACAGGACTGTCCACTGATGATGACATCACAGCAGATATCACAGGTGCTGCATTTGTATGATTTTCAGTATTTTAAATGTATTGAGATTATTACTTTCATAAGGAGCATTGTCAACATCCTTTTCAAGCTTGGTCTTATTGTTTCATGCATATTATGATATCAATATTATATTAATTAGATCAGGTATTAATATAAGGTTCTTTTTAATTATAATTCTGTTACTTTAGATAGATTACTTTATTCATCCCCGAAGGGAAATTAAGTCGTCATAGCAGCCGGTATACTTGAATACAATAAAATACAATACAATAGAAAAAAAAAAAAATATTGAGGTAGAAAGAATAAAAACAGAAACACAAGATAAATAGGTAGCTAAGGTGCAGTGGCAAGATGATGGTAATAGTACTGATGATATGATGGTAATGTTTTTGTTAGACAGTATATAAAAATAGTACAGTATATATAGTAAATAATATTACATAATATATACTTATATATGATAGTAATTATACCAATATAATAGCAGTATATAGTAATACTGGCAGCAACAGTATATATAATAATAATAGGAAATATAATAATAATAATAACATGTACACATGTATAAATATGTGTATATATACAAAGAATATACAAAGAGTATTATATAATATGATATGATATATAGTAGAGGTATGAATATAAGTATTTGACTTTACAATAGATAATATAATATACAATGAGTGTAAGAATATGTAGACAGAGTGTGCAAAAGACAATATTCTTGTATGAAATGATATATAATATCAATATGGTTTATATGAACACATATCACATATGATGTGAAGTAAGTGTATATGGAGCGGAGTGTTGTACAGGTTCACAGTGCAGGAGACAGGTCTATTTAGTGCAGTTCTGTGATGGTGGCTTTAGATCACCATCACTATATGATGCATGTGTCCCTGATTTTAAATCCAGATTCCTCTTCTGTGCTTCCTGGTTTTCCCAGTTAGTTTCTCAGGTACAGTTTCTAACAGCTTGATCCCAGAGCTCCCAGTGTTCCCAGTACCTGAATCCCTGAGGACAGACGCAGCTGTACCCGTCCAGATGGTCCACGCACTGAGCTCCGTTCTGACAGCCATGATCCACACACTCGTTATAATCTATACTGCAGTCCGGCCCCACCCAGCCGGGGATACACACACACCTGGAGCACACACACACACACACACACACAGACACAGACACACACGGGTACAAGATAACACGACACATGATTCAGTCAACACAGTTCTGCACAATCTACCCGTCTTGTTTATGTGTGTGAGTTTGTATTTTTCAGTCTTGTGGTCTTGGATCTTGAGTGTGTGTTTGAGGTTTGGGTGAAGAACCCTGAGTTGTGTGTAGTGTCACCTGGAGCCTGTGGGGGAGCTGACGCAGGTGGACTGATGCTGACAGGGGTTTCTACCCGGAGAACACGCCCCCTCCTCTTCCTCACAAAACCGACCTGAGTGACGATGAAGATAGAAACAGTTTGAACATGAACCAGCTCTGTGTTGTTCTGTGATAGAAGGGAAATGAATGGACGTACCTGTGTAGTTAGGAGAACAAAAGCAGGTGTAGTTCCCGACTCCGTCCACACAGGTGGCGCCGTTCTCGCATCCGTGGTCCTGACAGTCGTCCACGTTCACCTCGCAGAACGTGGCGTGGAAACCGAACGCACACGCGCAGCTGAAACAAACCGACAACTACTTCAGGGAGATAATGAAGACGAAGATATCTGAGAAACAAAGTCGTGATCGAACGATTTTATGAGAATCAAGTTGTAATTTTTTTCAGGATCCAGAATCTAGAACAATGTGATCGTTGATAATCAGACACAGACTCAAAGTCCTGATTCTGAGGATCGTGTGGAGCTGATGGAGATTTTTACTATTTATAAAACTTAAACTAAATTAAAACTGATACTCATACGACATCGTACGTGGGTTTCACAAATTAAAGGTGTTTTTCTTCTTTTTACTGGAACTTTTAATGAAGTCTGTAACTTAGAAACTATTTAAAAGCATAATTACACACATGTAATATATATAAATTACACTGAAAAGGTATTTTAAGATAAATAGTCACTATCTGGTGAAGCTAAAACTATCGTAATGAGATTTATAATATTTTTATTGTTTGTGAAACTTATACTAAAGTATAACTTAACATTACTTGTCCTCGACAGAATGATCCTTGGATTTTCTCTAACACGACAAGTAGCCTCAAATGTATTTATTCTCATAATATTACGACTTTATTATCGAAATCTCACATTTGATTTGTCTGAAAGTCGCTCAAACACTAAAACATACATATAATAATCTTATATGTGCTGTATGTGACAGCAGTACAATATTACATGGACCCATATGAATGATGAACATTCAACTTCGACCCAAACAGGGAAGAAATCTCTGAGATGAAATGACAGAAACAACGGACGGATCTTCTGATTTTCTCCCTCCAACGCAACACGTAGCCTAAGTTATTGCAAAAATAACTACTTGAACTTTTAATTTTAATTCTGTTGAGTCTGTAAATTATTCCAATTTACAGGTCGTTTCGGAGTCGAGTTAATGTTTAAAGACACGACGCTCGTTTTCGTAACGTTGACGTCTGTAACTATCGTAATGAGATATATCATATTTTAATTTCTTGTGCAACATACACTAAAGCATAACTTAACATTCCGTTACCTGAAGCCTCTGGTCTGCTCATCGCTCAGGCAGGTTCCTCCGTTGGTGCAGGGGTTACTGACACAAGCATCCACCGGGGTCTCACAGTGTTCACCCTGAAACAAACACACACAGACACACACACAGACACACACACAGTGAATAAGAATAAGCATATTTCTGTTTTTAAAAAGCACACAACATTAGATCAGGTCAACAGTCATTTGACGGGATTACCAGAGACGGCTGAGAGCTAAAAATAATCTCTGACAACACGCAAACAAAATATTGGATCAGTGGTTTTAAAACATTGGGCTCTGGGGGTGAAAATGGATTATTGTGCGTCTGCAGGGGGAAACTTTTTGATTAGACGACACAAGGCGCAACACACACACAGACACACACTGTTGCATACCGTGAATCCAGCCTTGCAGGTGCAGGTGTACGGTTGTGTGTGTTGCACTTGGCAGACGCCCTGGTTCTGGCAGGGGGACGACACACACGGGCTGCACTTGGCCTGAACAGACGCCTCCACGGGACCTGATCACACACACACACACACACACACACAGACACACACAGTTTATTAAAAAGTCACTAATGGAAACTTCACAGCGTCCCTAGGTCTCTTGAGAGGAGAAGTATCACCATGAAGCGATGGAATCTTTAAACCTGGAGCTGTGACCCTCTGTGGTTTTCACCGGTTTTCACACAACTTTAAATCCTCCATCTTTGTTGTTATAAGCTGTTATTACAATAATTTATTTTCACATCTTAAATTCACTGTGGATTAATTAAGCTTTTTACTCCCGAGTTAAAGATGAAATCTGAAATCCCCTTGGCAGAAAATTTAAAACACTGAATAAAAGATGGTTCTGTGAATCATCACACGCTTCAGTGTCACAATGATCTGAATGCAGATTGAAGCCGGAAACTGATTTAGATCCATAAGTGAGAGTTTATATTAATTTCTTAGTGACGCGCCCTGAGAAGCAGAAGAGGAGAAACAGGAACATTGAGATATGAACTATGTTCTCATGGAAAACTGGAGCGTCACAAAGAGCTCAACGGTCCCTTAGCATATTTATTATATTAATATTCAAGACGCATTCAAACTGGTGATTATTTTCTATAGATAGATAGATAGATAGATAGATAGATAGATAGATAGATAGATAGATAGATAGATAGATAGATAGATAGATAGATAGATAGATAGATAGATAGATAGAGAGATAGAGAGACAGAGAGACAGATAGATAGATAGATAGATAGATAGATAGATAGATAGATAGATAGATAGATAGATAGATAGATAGATAGATAGATAGATAGATAGATAGATAGATAGATAGATGGATAGATGGATAGATGGATAGATAGATAGATAGATAGATAGATAGATAGATAGATAGATAGATAGATAGATAGATAGATAGATAGATAGAGAGAGAGAGATGGATAGATAGATAGATAGATAGATAGATAGATAGATAGATAGATAGATAGATAGATAGATAGATGGATAGATGGATAGATAGATAGATAGATAGATAGATAGATAGATAGATAGATAGATAGATAGATAGATAGATAGATAGATAGATAGATAGATAGATAGATAGAAGGATAGATAGATAGATAGATAGATAGATAGATAGATAGATAGATAGATAGATAGATAGATAGATAGATAGATAGATAAGTAGATAGATAGATAGATAGATAGATAGATAGATAGATAGATAGATAGATAGATAGATAGATAGATAGATAGATAGATAGATAGATAGATAGATAGATAGATAGATAGATAGATAGATAGATAGATAGATGGATGGATAGGTAGATAGATATATATATATATAGATAGATAGAAGGATAGATAGATAGATAGATAGATAGATAGATAGATAGATAGATAGATAGATAGATAGATAGATAGATAGATAGATAGATAGATAGATAGATAGATAGATAGATAGATAGATAGATAGATAGATAGATAGATAGATAGATAGATAGATAGATAGATATATAGATGATTGGATAGATAGATAGATAGATAGATAGATAGATAGATAGATAGATAGATAGATAGATAGATAGATAGATAGATAGATAGATAGATAGATAGATAGATAGATAGATAGATAGATAGATAGATAGATAGATAGATAGATAGATAGATAGATAGATAGATAGATAGATAGATAGATAGATAGATAGATAGATTACTTTATTCATCCCCGAAGGGAAATTAAGTCGTCATAGCAGCCGGTATATTTGAATACAATAAAATAAAATACAATACAATAAAATAAAAAATATTGAGGTAGAAAGAATAAAAACAGAAACACAAGATAAATAGGTAGATAAGGTGCAGTGGCAAGATGATGGTAATAGTACTGATGATATGATGGTAATGTTATTGTTAGACAGTATGACAAGCAAGCAAACAATGGACAGGAAGTGAAAACATGATTAGTAGAGATGATTTAAAACTCTGACAGGAGAGTTTAAGTCTCACCTATAAAAACATTTGAATAATAACCTCAGAGGATGGAGCTGCCGTGTAGACGAATTGTCAATTAACATGCTCAGCCAATCACGGGTCAGTCTCAGCTGTCAGTCATGAGGTTTCACTAATTAAACTAATTCAAACCAAACTGATCAGAAACACTTGAGCAAACAAAGAACAACCGGAAATGACATCTTTTACAAACATTTAATTAACGTCTACTTTGAATTTTTATTGGTTCCACGCCCTATATCCTAACATGGAGGAGGCGGGGTTCACGATCTATGCTGCAGCCAACCACCAGGGGGCGATTGAGATGCTTTGGCTTCACTTTTTGGGAGTCGTCATGTCGTCCATCTTTAATTACAGTCATTGATCAAACCAGAAAAACGTTTTCTTTAAAAAAATAATTGTTTAAAGCATGTCTGGGAACTTTTATTTTAAAGGAATTTCTAGGACTTTTCTCCGGACTCACCGAGACACTGGAACTTGTCGGCGGGCGTGGTGAGCAGCAGCTTGCCCGACATGTCCCGGGGGCCGGCGCAGCGGGCGATCCCCGGCTCCTTGTAGCCGCTCTTCACCCAATCAGAGAGCCAGAGCAGCCGGCAGTCACAGTACAGAGGGTTGGCTCCGATCGCTCTGGAGACAAGACCAAGAGTCAGCTCAGGGACGGAGGGAGAGAGGGAGACGGACAGAGGGACGAGGAGAGAGGAGACACACAGAGGGACGAGGAGAGAGGAAACACACAGAGGGACGAGGAGAGAGGAGACACACAGAGGGACGAGGAGAGAGGAGACGGACAGAGGGACGAGGAGAGAGGAAACAGACAGAGGGACGAGGAGAGAGGAGACACACAGAGGGACGAGGAGAGAGGAGACAGACAGAGGGACGAGGAGAGAGGAGACAGACAGAGGGACGGACAGACAGAGGGACGAGGAGAGAGGAAACACACAGAGGGACGAGGAGAGAGGAGAGGAGAGGAGGAGACAGACAGAGGGACGAGGAGAGAGGAGACAGACAGAGGGACGAGGAGAGAGGAGACAGACAGAGGGACGAGGAGAGAGGAGACAGACAGAGGGACGAGGAGAGAGGAGACAGAGGGACGAGGAGAGAGGAGACAGACAGAGGGACGAGGAGAGAGGAGACAGACAGAGGGACGAGGAGAGAGGAGACACACAGAGGGACGAGGAGAGAGGAGACAGAGAGAGGGACGAGGAGAGAGGAAACAGACAGAGGGACGAGGAGAGAGGAGACAGACAGAGGGACGAGGAGAGAGGAGACAGACAGAGGGACGAGGAGAGAGGAGACAGACAGAGGGACGAGGAGAGAGGAGACAGACAGAGGGACGAGGAGAGAGGAGACAGACAGAGGGACGAGGAGAGAGGAGACAGACAGAGGGACGAGGAGAGAGGAGACAGACAGAGGGACGAGGAGAGAGGAAACACACAGAGGGACGAGGAGAGAGGAAACACACAGAGGGACGAGGAGAGAGGAGACAGACAGAGGGACGGACAGACAGAGGGACGAGGAGAGAGGAAACACACAGAGGGACGAGGAGAGAGGAGACAGACAGAGGGACGAGGAGAGAGGAGACATTCAGAGGGACGAGGAGAGAGGAAACAGACAGAGGGACGAGGAGGGAGGAAACAGACAGAGGGACGAGGAGAGAAGAGACAGACAGAGGGACGAGGAGAGAGGAGACAGACAGAGGGACGAGGAGAGAGGAGACAGACAGAGGGACGGACAGACAGAGGGACGAGGAGAGAGGAGACACACAGAGGGACGAGGAGAGAGGAGACAGACAGAGGGACGAGGAGAGAGGAGACAGACAGAGGGACGAGGAGAGAGGAAACACACAGAGGGACGAGGAGAGAGGAGACAGACAGAGGGACGGACAGACAGAGGGACGAGGAGAGAGGAAACACACAGAGGGACGAGGAGAGAGGAGACAGACAGAGGGACGAGGAGAGAGGAGACATTCAGAGGGACGAGGAGAGAGGAAACAGACAGAGGGACGAGGAGGGAGGAAACAGACAGAGGGACGAGGAGAGAGGAGACAGACAGAGGGACGAGGAGAGAGGAAACACACAGAGGGACGAGGAGAGAGGAGACAGACAGAGGGACGAGGAGAGAGGAGACAGACAGAGGGACGGACAGACAGAGGGACGAGGAGAGAGGAGACACACAGAGGGACGAGGAGAGAGGAGACAGGCAGAGGGACGAGGAGAGAGGAAACACACAGAGGGACGAGGAGAGAGGAAACAGACAGAGGGACGAGGAGAGAGGAGACAGACAGAGGGATGAGGAGAGAGGAGACAGACAGAGGGACGGACAGACAGAGGGACGAGGAGAGAGGAGACACACAGAGGGACGAGGAGAGAGGAGACAGACAGAGGGACGAGGAGAGAGGAGACAGACAGAGGGACGAGGAGAGAGGAAACACACAGAGGGACGAGGAGAGAGGAGACAGACAGAGGGACGAGGAGAGAGGAGACAGACAGAGGGACGAGGAGAGAGGAGACAGACAGAGGGTCAAGGAGAGAGGAGACAGACAGAGGGACGAGGAGAGAGGAGACAGACAGAGGGACGAGGAGAGAGGAGACAGACAGAGGGACGAGGAGGAGACAGAGGGACGAGGAGGGAGGAAACAGACAGAGGGACCAGGAGAGAGGAGACAGACAGAGGGACGAGGAGAGAGGAGACAGACAGAGGGACGAGGAGAGAGGAGACAGACAGAGGGACGAGGAGAGAGGAAACACACAGAGGGACGAGGAGAAAGGAGACAGAGACAGGGACGAGGAGAGAGGAAACAGACAGAGGGACGAGAAGAGAGGAGACACACAGAGGGACGAGGAGAGAGGAGACAGACAGAGGGACGAGGAGAGAGGAAACAGACAGAGGGACGAGGAGAGAGGAAACAGACAGAGGGACGAGGAGAAAGGAGACAGACAGAGGGACGAGGAGAGAGGAAACAGACAGAGGGACGAGGAGAGAGGAAACACACAGAGGGACGAGGAGAAAGGAGACAGACAGAGGGACGAGGAGAGAGGAAACAGACAGAGGGACGAGGAGAGAGGAAACAGACAGAGGGACGAGGAGAGAGGAGACACACAGAGGGACGAGGAGAGAGGAGACAGGCAGAGGGACGAGGAGAGAGGAGACAGACAGAGGGACGAGGAGAGAGGAAACAGACAGAGGGACGAGGAGAGAGGAAACAGACAGAGGGACGAGGAGAGAGGAAACAGACAGAGGGACGAGGAGAGAGGAAACAGACAGAGGGACGAGGAGAGAGGAGACGGACAGAGGGACGAGGAGAGAGGAGACGGACAAAGGGACGAGGAGAGAGGAGACAGACAGAGGGACGAGGAGAGAGGAGACAGACAGAGGGACGAGGAGGAGACAGAGGGACGAGGAGGGAGGAAACAGACAGAGGGACCAGGAGAGAGGAGACAGACAGAGGGACGAGGAGAGAGGAGACAGACAGAGGGACGAGGAGAGAGGAGACAGACAGAGGGACGAGGAGAGAGGAAACACACAGAGGGACGAGGAGAAAGGAGACAGAGAGAGGGACGAGGAGAGAGGAAACAGACAGAGGGACGAGAAGAGAGGAGACACACAGAGGGACGAGGAGAGAGGAGACAGACAGAGGGACGAGGAGAGAGGAAACACACAGAGGGACGAGGAGAAAGGAGACAGACAGAGGGACGAGGAGAGAGGAGACAGACAGAGGGACGAGGAGAGAGGAAACAGACAGAGGGACGAGGAGAGAGGAGACAGACAGAGGGACGAGGAGATAGGAGACAGACAGAGGGACGAGGAGAGAGGAGACAGACAGAGGGACGAGGAGAGAGGAGACAGACAGAGGGACAAGGAGAGAGGAGACCGACAGAGGGACGAGGAGAGAGGAAACACACAGAAGGACGAGGAGAGAGGAGACACACAGAGGGACGAGGAGAGAGGAGACAGCCAGAGGGACGAGGAGAGAGGAGACAGACAGAGGGACGAGGAGAGAGGAAACACACAGAGGGACGAGGAGAGAGGAGACACACAGAGGGACGAGGAGAGAGGAAACACACAGAGGGACGAGGAGAGAGGAGACAGACAGAGGGACGAGGAGAGAGGAGACACACAGAGGGACGAGGAGAGAGGAGACAGACAGAGGGACGAGGAGAGAGGAGACAGACAGAGGGACGAGGAGAGAGGAAACACACAGAGGGACGAGGAGAGAGGAGACAGACAGAGGGACGAGGAGAGAGGAAACAGACAGAGGGACGAGGAGAGAGGAGACAGACAGAGGGACGAGGAGAGAGGAGACAGACAGAGGGACGAGGAGAGAGGAGACAGACAGAGGGACGAGGAGAGAGGACACAGACACAGGGACGAGGAGAGAGGACACAGACACAGGGACGAGGAGAGAGGAGACAGACAGAGGGACAAGGAGAGAGGAGACAGACAGAGGGACGAGGAGAGAGGAAACACACAGAGGGACGAGGAGAGAGGAGACAGACAGAGGGACGAGGAGAGAGGAGACAGACAGAGGGACGAGGAGAGAGGAGACACACAGAGGGACGAGGAGAGAGGAGACAGACAGAGGGACGAGGAGAGAGGAAACACACAGAGGGACGAGGAGAGAGGAAACAAACAGAGGGACGAGGAGAGAGGAAACAGACAGAGGGACGAGGAGAGAGGAAACACACAGAGGGACGAGGAGAGAGGAAACACACAGAGGGACGAGGAGAGAGGAAACACACAGAGGGATGAGGAGAGAGGAGACAGACAGAGGGACGGACAGACAGAGGGACGAAGAGAGAGGAAACACACAGAGGGACGAGGAGAGAGGAGACAGACAGAGGGACGAGGAGAGAGGAGACAGACAGAGGGACGAGGAGAGAGGAGACAGACAGAGGGACGAGGAGAGAGGAAACACACAGAGGGACGAGGAGAGAGGAGACAGACAGAGGGACGAGGAGAGAGGAAACAGACAGAGGGACGAGGAGAGAGGAGACAGACAGAGGGACGAGGAGAGAGGAGACAGACAGAGGGACGAGGAGAGAGGAGACAGACAGAGGGACGAGGAGAGAGGACACAGACACAGGGACGAGGAGAGAGGAAACACACAGAGGGACGAGGAGAGAGGAGACAGACAGAGGGACGAGGAGAGAGGAGACAGACAGAGGGACGAGGAGAGAGGAGACACACAGAGGGACGAGGAGAGAGGAGACAGACAGAGGGACGAGGAGAGAGGAAACAGACAGAGGGACGAGGAGAGAGGAAACAGACAGAGGGACGAGGAGAGAGGAGACAGACAGAGGGACGAGGAGAGAGGAGACAGACAGAGGGACGAGGAGAGAGGAGACAGACAGAGGGACGAGGAGAGAGGAGACAGACAGAGGGACGAGGAGAGAGGAAACAGACAGAGGGACGAGGAGAGAGGAAACAGACAGAGGGACGAGGAGAGAGGAAACAGACAGAGGGACGAGGAGAGAGGAGACGGACAGAGGGACGAGGAGAGAGGAGACGGACAAAGGGACGAGGAGAGAGGAGACAGACAGAGGGACGAGGAGAGAGGAGACAGACAGAGGGACGAGGAGGAGACAGAGGGACGAGGAGGGAGGAAACAGACAGAGGGACCAGGAGAGAGGAGACAGACAGAGGGACGAGGAGAGAGGAGACAGACAGAGGGACGAGGAGAGAGGAGACAGACAGAGGGACAAGGAGAGAGGAGACCGACAGAGGGACGAGGAGAGAGGAAACACACAGAAGGACGAGGAGAGAGGAAACACACAGAGGGACGAGGAGAGAGGAAACACACAGAGGGACGAGGAGAGAGGAGACAGACAGAGGGACGAGGAGAGAGGAGACAGACAGAGGGACGAGGAGAGAGGAGACAGACAGAGGGACGAGGCGAGAGGAGACAGACAGAGGGACGAGGAGAGAGGAGACAGACAGAGGGACCAGGAGAGGAGACAGACAGAGGGACCAGGAGAGAGGAGACAGATAGAGGGACGAGGAGAGAGGAGACAGACAGAGGGACGAGGAGAGAGGAGACAGACAGAGGGACGAGGAGAGAGGAGACAGACAGAGGGACGAGGAGAGAGGAGACGGACAGAGGGACGAGGAGAGAGGAGACACACAGAGGGACGAGGAGAGAGGAGACAGACAGAGGGACGAGGAGAGAGGAAACACACAGAGGGACGAGGAGAGAGGAGACAGACAGAGGGACGAGGAGAGAGGAGACAGACAGAGGGACGAGGAGAGAGGAGACAGACAGAGGGACGAGGAGAGAGGAGACAGACAGAGGGACGAGGAGAGAGGAGACAGACAGAGGGACGAGGAGAGAGGAGACAGACAGAGGGACGAGGAGAGAGGAGACAGACAGAGGGACGAGGAGAGAGGAGACAGACAGAGGGACGAGGAGAGAGGAGACAGACAGAGGGACGAGGAGAGAGGAGACAGACAGAGGGACGAGGAGAGAGGAAACACACAGAGGGACGAGGAGAGAGGAAACACACAGAGGGACGAGGCGAGAGGAAACAGACAGAGGGACGAGGAGAGAGGAAACAGACAGAGGGACGAGGAGAGAGGAAACACACAGAGGGACGAGGAGAGAGGAGACAGACAGAGGGACGAGGAGAGAGGAAACAGACAGAGGGACGAGGAGAGAGGAGACACACAGAGGGACGAGGAGAGAGGAGACAGACAGAGGGACGAGGAGAGAGGAAACAGACAGAGGGACGAGGAGAGAGGAGACAGACAGAGGGACGAGGAGAGAGGAGACAGACAGAGGGACGAGGAGAGAGGAGACAGACAGAGGGACGAGGAGAGAGGAAACAGACAGAGGGACGAGGAGAGAGGAGACAGACAGAGGGACGAGGAGAGAGGAGACAGACAGAGGGACGAGGAGAGAGGAGACAGACAGAGGGACGAGGAGACAGACAGAGGGACGAGGAGAGAGGAGACAGACAGAGGGACGAGGAGGGAGGAAACAGACAGAGGGACGAGGAGAGAGGAGACAGACAGAGGGACGAGGAGAGAGGAGACAGACAGAGGGACGAGGAGAGAGGAGACAGACAGAGGGACGAGGAGAGAGGAAACAGACAGAGGGACGAGGAGAGAGAAGACAGACAGAGATACAAGGAGAGAGGAGACAGACAGAGGGACGAGGAGAGAGGAGACAGACAGAGGGACGAGGAGAGAGGAGACAGACAGAGATACAAGGAGAGAGGAGACAGACAGAGGGACGAGGAGAGAGGAGACAGACAGAGGGACGAGGAGAGAGGAGACAGACAGAGATACAAGGAGAGAGGAGACAGACAGAGGGACGAGGAGAGAGGAGACAGACAGAGGGACGAGGAGAGAGGAGACAGACAGAGGGACGAGGAGAGAGGACACAGACAGAGGGACGAGGAGAGAGGAAACTTTCTGGAGGTAAAACTGAGGAGGGAATAAATGAATGACTTGAGAAGAAGGAAAAAGGAACGAAAAGAGGAAGTGGAAGAGGAAGAGGAAGAGGAAGAGGAAGAGGAAGAGGAAGAGGAAGAGGAAGAGGAAGAGGAAGAGGAAGAGGAAGAGGAAGTGGAAGAGGAAGAGGAAAAGAAAAAGTCAAGAAAACCGAGAATGAAGAAGAGATAAAAGAGGATGAAGGTCACCAGCTGATTAACATGAACTGCACCTACATGCACTGCCACAAGGTGGAGCTGTTACACCTCACAGCTCTGCTCACATACAGGACAGGACACACACACAGGACACACACACAGACACACACACACACACTCTTCACAGGATCAAGTGATGACCACGACAACGGTTTGTGTCCGACATCACGTCTCAAAGTAACTAGTTACAGTTACTCTGCAGTTACTGTAACAAAGTTATGATGTCCTCCGAAGGAAATTCCTGAGCAGGTGATATATTTAGCTTTTTATTTCTTTGCACTGAACAAAAACGTTTTTAGATGATTTAAAAAAATAAAGTAGTTCTTATGTTTGATGGAATAACGTCTATAAATCAGTTTATTCTTTCATCTGCAGCAAAAAGCCTCAGAGAGAAGAAAGAGCTGAACTCCATCGAGATCATTTTCCAGCTCCGTGCGTCTCACTGGGATGATGTCACGTTTCACACCACCAAAATAAAAATGTCTTCCTCCCTCTGCTCTTCACCTCCTGTTCACATCCCTCCCCCCAACCCCCGACTCACGCTTGACAGAAGATGATTGTGCTGAATATGCACACACACACACACACACACACACACACACACCCACACAGACTCACACACAGGCATCAGATCAATAAAGCCTCATGAAACGATGGATCTTTCCTGCTACTTATTGAAACCCCTCACTCTCTGTGAACTGGACTCTGACTGGAGCCAGGACACACACACAAACACACACACACACACACACACACACACACAGTCCTCATTGTGTCAGTGTACGTGCACGTGCGTGGACTACATGTGTCTTTGCTTACAGGTGAGACAGGGAGGCCACGTCGCTGAAGATGCCCTGCTGCAGCTCCGAGATGTCGTTGCCATGGAGAGAGCTGGAAGACGAACACAGCCGAGGGTCAAGAAAACCAATGAGTTCTTGTGTGTGTGTGTGTGTGTGTGTGTGTGTGTGTGTGTGTGTGTGTGTGTGTGTGTGTGCGTGTGTGTGTGCGCTCACAGCAGCCTCAGGGAGCGCAGGCCGCTCAGCGACAGAGGAGGGATGCAGCGGAGCGAGTTGTAGCTGAGGATCCTGAAACATCACGATAAAAAAACAACGTTGAATAAAACACTGACAATGAACATATATAAAACTGTCTCATCGGTCTCATCTCTGAGGGTGAATCAACTTTATCAAAACTATCAAATCAAGCCTCTGGAGTCAAACAGTGATTTCAAACGAGGTGACATACAGATGGATTTGACCTCTAGGGGGCGCTAGCAGGACTGATGGCCTTTGTGACCCAGGTTTCTGTTGTACTTTTAACTTTCTCTCTTTCTCCGTCATTATTCTACATTATCATTATTAATAGGGCCCGAGCACCTACAGTTGGAGGCCCTATTGTATTTCGAAGGATTTGTATTTCCCTTTTGGGTTCAGGGCCTGGACGCTCAAATTCTTACCAAACTTTGCAGGAAATTCAAAACCCTAAAAAGTAATTATTTTGGATTAAGTGGCCATTTTGTCCTTTATCTAATTTTTTTCTTTGACGTACTTGTCCCAGGGTTTTCATCAGATCAACTTCATATGGACATGAGTGTCATCACAACAAGATCGAGATGTAAACCACCTAGAATTTCGAGTTTTCATCACACGGTGTGATCGTGGCGTGGCGTAAAAGTTTGATTACACGCCATCAAATCACGATGTTCCTGCTCTGGGAGCGAGTATTGTGGGTATTAATAAGCAGGCAAGGATCGACATTCCATGTCGGACGCAGGAAGTGAGGCGTTTATCCTTGCTGCAAAACGCAAGCAACGTGGAGACGTGTGCTTGGTCATCGATCGCTCTCTCCACCGACCGCAACAGGCTCCAACGTGCGGGTTTAATTTGTATTATGTGATTTATCATCAGCATTGCTATTAATAAAACTGGGTATATTATAAAATCAAAGAGTGATTGTGTTTCTCTGGGTTTGAATATTAGTGGAGACATTTTTGATCATGTAAGTCAACAAAATGCATACCGGAAGAAAAAGACTCAAAGAAGAATTGTTACATATTATAACTGGTGCTGCTTTAACTGGGCGGCTGTGGCTGAGGGGTAGAGTGGTCGTCCTCCAACCTGAAGGTCGGCGGTTCGATCCCCAGTCTGAACCATCTGCATGCCGAAGTGTCCTTGGGCAAGATGCTGAACCCTCATTAGCCCCCATAGAATAACAAAAGTGCTGTGAATAGATGCACTGTATGAATGTGTGTATGAATGGGTGAATGTGAAACTGTACTGTAAAGCGCTTTGAGTGGTCATCATCAGACTAGAAAAGCGCTATATAAATACAAATCCATTTACCATTTAATTAATAAAACCGTCACATCTATATCACAGTTATTATTGTGATTTAAACAACCAGACTAGTGACAAAGCGTCGGCGTGTTTCTGTCTCTCTAGTGTGGGGATAAGGTGTGTGTGTGTCGTGATTCGTTGCTGTAGAATTAAAATTGAATTGAACTTTAACTCTTGTTTGCACGTAGTTTAGTATCGTCTAGAAATCAAGGTTCAGCTCCGACTAACACTTTAAAACACTGACTTGTTGAACTGACAAACGTTATTTTTAAGTGTGTGTGTGTGTGTGTGTGTGTGTGTGTGTGTGAGTATGTGTGTGTGTGTGCACGTGGACTCACAGCGTGGTGAGCTGGCTCATGTTGGAGAAGGAGTCGTCCGACAGGGAACTGATTTTATTGTTGCTCAGATCTCTGCGGAGGCAAAAAGTCAATTCCAATGAAAACACACACGCAATGAATATCATGCAGGAGACACACACACCCACGCACACACACACCCACGCACACACACACACACACACACACACACACACACACACACGCACACATACACATTCACACTAAAAACATAATCTCTCTCCATTGACTTCCCTTCTCACACATAGACACAGTGTGTGAGTGTATGTGTGAGAGTGTTTTTGTACGTATTTGAGTGTGTGCGTGTGTGTGTGTGTGTGTGTGAATACATGAATGTACAGTGTGATCCTCATTGAGCTGAACCACAGTTTTAACTACAAAGTCCACAGCTCCCCCTGCTGGATTTCTATATAAATGCAGTTTATCTGCATGATGAGTTCTGGTGAATCTTTCTAAACATGTTGGATTATATATTAAAAATCTGCAGCCTATATAAGGCTAATATGCAGCTGATATACCGTCTATTACAGATGTTTAAACTGTACAAAGTCTTTAGGAGACCTCGTCCTTGTTTGTTTCTTCTCTTTTGGAAAAAAATATCCTGATCTCAATAAAACTGTCGGATTAAATTAGAGACTAAGAATAATAGTGATCCTCTTCCTGCTGGTTCTGGGGCCTGTCGCCCTCAGTTTGTCTTCTGAGGTTAAAACACGGACTCAGTCTGACTCCCTGTCTGAATCACTGCTCGACTACTTGGTCTCTTTGACCTGTTTTTTTTTTTTTGTTATGTCCTGATGTGTCTTGAAACGTGAACCATAAATAAAATGCATCCCTGTTGTTTTTCGAGTGTAATTGTGATATTTACAGTCAAGTTCATACGTCCACTTAAGCCCAACAGTCCCTTAAATTCACGCTCAAAGAGATCAGTGCCCTCAATGTCTCTGAATCTTCATCTACACCCGTGAATTACTCCCTTGGAAAATGGTGAAAATGTCACAATGTCTAAGAAAAAGAAAATAAATCCGGGATTGGGCGCAGATTCACATAAAAATCTGGATTTCCTGAATTCGAACGTGGTTTCATGGGGTTGTTGGAGCTTGTCGGAGGTCTGAGCTCTGAGGGATGATCTAGTTGTGTCAACAGGCTCAGTCATGTGTGAGAAGTCATGCTCTTACACGAGCTGCAGGTACTTGAAGGTGGCCAGGTCTTTGGGAACACTGGTGAACTGGTTTCCATCCAGATACCTGAGGAGACGACACAGAAGCGTTAATTAAAACAGTCTCTGAATCTTCATTAAAGATTCATCTACCATCCTGACTCTAGAAATGCATCGTGGTGTGTCGCCTGGATTTATTAAATCAAAGAACTAAGTTGAACAGATTCATAATCACTGTGTTTTTGTTACTTTGAGTCTTAATATCTGCACCAGCATGTTTCTACAGAAGCTCAGAGTGGACAAACTCCGGCTCTCGAGAGGCCTTTTCGTATTTGGCCTACGTAGATTCTCCTGGTGGTTTTGAGTTGGTCGCCATCTGCAACCTCACCACTAGAGGTCAGTAAATCACTATTAAAAGCATTTCAATTGGCCTAATGCAAAATTACAGAAAGAAACTAAAATTAAAATGTTACAGTAGACGTGTGGTTGTGTTGTGGGACTCACAGCTCGGTGACGTTGCGCGGCAGCCCCCTGGGGAGACCCTGAAGGTGCTTGTTGCTGCAGCGGACCACCGTGTCCATGCAGGTGCACTGGGTCGGACACTGAGGCCCCGAAACACAGCTGCTGTCGTCCAGCACCGACCCTGAACAGGAAAACAACGATTCGCCGCACAGTTACCAAGAATTATAAGTGTTTATATAAGTTCTTGCCTCTGTCTCTACTTTGTGAGGGTTTCCAGTTGAAAGTCCTAAGCCTCAATACAAATGGTTTAAATAATCCAGTGAAAAGAGTTGCTATTTTTGACCTCCTCCGCAAACAAGGAGTCCATTTTGCTATGCTACAAGAAACTCATATGGTTAGTCGTGATGTGAACTGTTTAACTAATAGATTTTTCCGGATACTTGCTCATTCTTCTGCCACCAATAAAACCAAAGGTGTAGCAATTATCTGCCGTCGTAATCTGCACTTCAAATTGCTGGATACATGGTCTGACAATAAAGGCAGAATTACTATTGTCAAAATTCGTATAGAAAATACAGACATTGCACTTGTATCGCTTTATGCTCTTAATGCTTTTGACTCACAATTTTATGAACAGATAACTAAAACTCTGCTTGATCTTCCTGACTTTAAGCTAATCATAGGTGCTGATTTTAATGCTGTATTGGACCACTCTTTTGATAGATCCGGTCAATCTGAAAACAAAGAACAAAACAGAGTTCGGATGCCTTGTGCTCTTGGTCAAATAACACTGGTGTGGTAGATTTATGGCGTTTGATACACCATAATTATATAAGTTCTGGAAAATGTGCAGAGCAACGAACTCTGAAAGTCGTGATCTCACACAGAGAGCCACCAGAAAACGTCCTGAAAATGTCCAGACAGGTCTTAGATCAGCTTATGAGTGTGCGTGGTCTTTACCATCATCACAGCGGAAGTCGGGCACAGCTACGTCCTGCAGGGGGATCTCCCGGAGGAAGGCGGGACCCTGGCAGCGAGGATTCCCCGTCACGATTCGCCTGCTCCGGAGCCACGCCCCGAACCAGGACAGGCGGCAGTCGCAGGTGAAAGGATTGGCCAGCAGGTTCCTGGTGGATGGAGAGGGGAGAAGAAGAAGAAGGAGATAAAGAGGAGGACACACAAACACACAAACACACAAGCGGTGGGTGTGTGTGCAGCGGGTGCGGCTCACAGCGTGGACAGGTTGGGCAGCGTGTCGAAGGCCCCGGGCAGGATGGTGCTCAGCTGGTTGTCGTAGAGCGAGAGAAGCCGCACGTTGGTGAGACCTGTGAAGCTGCCGTTATGGATACAGCTGATCTTGTTGTTCCTCAGCATCCTACACACACACACACACACACACACACACACACACACACACACACACACACACACACACACACACATAATGAATTCAGTTTATAGGGGGGTCAGCATTAACTTTCCTTTATAGAAACAACTGTTTTAACCTCCTCACGCTGGCGTCCTGTTTGTTTAAGGTTCGATTCCCTCCTGCTTCTGATTACATTTGAGAGCTTCTAATTCTGTATGAACCTTTTTGTAGCTTGAGCTCCTCGGACAGACACAGAACTTCTCTCTGTCCCAGAGGCTCCAGGAAACAAGTCAGAGTCGGGTTATTTACTTGCTCTCTTTAAGTCTCTGGATTGTGTCTTTTAGTGCGACGCTATGTTTCATTTTTGCTTCCTCTGTCTCGACAGGGTTGAGAATAAAGAACCATCGAATCCTCGGTAACGATGAGCTTCATGTTTCCTCTTCTACCCAGGACTCATACGTGTTGTTTCTCTGAATTTTTCGGTGAACTCACAGCATGCGGAGTCCCTCCATCCCTCGGAACATGCTTCCTCTCACAGACTCCAGGTGATTGGCCGTGAGGTGAAGCTCCACCGCCGAGGACGCACCGTCAAACGCTCCGTCCTCAATGTCGGAGATCTTGTTGTTGCTCAAGTTGCTGGACGGAAGGAAGACAAAGTGAATCAATCATGAGTTTCTGTACTGGGAACGTTTTCAGTTCCCTTTTGAAGAGCGGCCATTGTTTGGAGTTGTCTGAGCGACCTACATTTTCTTGAGCTGCGTCAGGCCCTTGAAGGCGCCGGTGGCCTCCAGCACCGAGAGGTCGTTGTTGTTGAGGCGCCTGCGACGGGAACATGGAAAACTTCATTAGCAGAAGAGTCGGTTTGGAAATCTGAGCGTTTGTGCGTCCATGCAGCACGAGTCCATACACACTTACTTCACATCATATGTGATATGTGTGCATATAAACCATATTGATATTATATATCATTTTATACAATAATATTGTCTTTTGCACACTCTGTCTACATATTCTTAGACTCATAGTATATTATATTACCTATTGTATAGTCAAATACTTATATTCATATTCATACTTCTACTATATATCATATCATACTCTCTGTATATTCTTGTTTACATAAGTCTATATACACATATTTATTTATGTGTACATGTTATAATTACTATTATTATATCACCATGACTATTATTATTATATATACTGTTGCTGCCATTATTACTATATACTGCTTTTATATTGGTATAATTACTATCATATATAAATATATATTATGTTATATTATATACTATATATATACTGTACTATTCTTATATACTGTCTAATAATACCATTACCATCATATCATCAGTACTTTTACCATCATCTTGCCACTGCACCTTATCTACCTATTTTATTGTATTTTTATCTTGTGCTTCTGTTTTTTTATTCTTTCTACCTTTTAATTTTATTCTATTGTATTGTATTTTATTGTATTCAAATATACCGGCTGCTATGACGACTTAATTTCCCTTCGGGGATGAATAAAGTAATCTATCTATCTATCTATCTATCTATCTATCTATCTATCTATCTATCTATCTATCTATCTATCTATCTATCTATCTATCTATCTATCTATCTATCTATCTATCTATCTATCTATCTATCTATCTATGTCAACACGGATATCCGTAACGAGGCCGTGCCCAGCATGTGTGTATTCACATGATACATATGTGTGTGTGTGTGTGTGTGTGTGTGTGTGTGTGTGTGTGTGTGTGTCTCACAGCTCTTCGGTGGACGAGGGCAGGTGCTCGGGGAACTTGGTGAGACGGAGGTTGGAGCAGTCGACCACGTTGGCTTCACAGCGACACTTAGCGGGACACACCGGCTTACTGTTACACTCGTAGCTCTGACGTCTGTCCTCAGTGCCTGGATGCACACGCACACAGACACACACACACAGACACACACACACACACGTAAACATAAGGCACGACATGTGTGGGTCCAACTGCTCGAGATACGAATCAGTCGCGACAGACAGACGCACACAGGTGTTACTCTTTTTAGTTTTCAATGATGATGAATGAAGTCTCATGGGTTAGGGTTGATGATACTTCATAAATATTGATGACAATGTACAAGACACACAAATACACACACTAACACACATGATCACCTGGGATGTGGTACTGCTCTTTGGCTGTCGTGGGAAAAGATAGAAAAACGACGTCAGTCAAAAGGTTTGAGAGTTTAGACACAGGCACACACGTGCACACACAAACACACACACACACACACACAAACACACACACACACACTGGCACTGACCGGAGCATCGGAACTTGTTGCTCTTGATCTGTGCGATGCGTTTGTTGGCGAGGCGGCGAGGGCTGGCACAGCGGGCGCCGCTGGTCTCGATGGGGTTCGAACGCAGGAAGTCGGCCAACCACTTCACGTTACAGTCGCACACAAAGGGGTTCTGAGCCAGGTGGCTGATGGGAAACCAGAGGGTGGTGGGACGTCAATGTGGTGGAGCTGAACGAAGCAGGACCTTAAACAGTGTGTGTGTGTGTGTGTGTGTGTGTGTGTGTGTGTGTGTCTGTGTGTGTGTGTCTCTCACAGGGTCTGGATGCTGTGCAGGGAGCTGAAGGTCCCTTTAGCCAGACTCTGGATCTTGTTGTCGTACAGCGACAGCAGAGCCAGATTCTCCAGATCTTTAAACACAGCGGCTCTGATGCAGTGGATCTTATTAGCGTTGAGTAACCTGCAGAACAGGAACAGGAAGTGAGTCGCACACAAGAAGGTTTTGTCTAAAACAAAGAGAAGTAACGTTAAAGGGACTCTTACCTTTGTTGCATTTGAGAATTACAGCACATTCAAATCATCCCGCCTTCCTCCAATGCCCCACCCCCCGCGTTCCCATCCGCGTTTTTTTTGAAGAAACTTTATTTACAAGCAGACCTACCACCCAATGCCTCCGCGCACGCACGTGAGTTTTTGTTTACCAAAGCAATGGATTCGGTAAGTTATATACATTTACATTCACATGCCTTGATGACGCGGGCCCGAATGCGCCACAAGAAGCAGACGGAAAACCTGCATGTCCATGCAGCAAACAGACAGGTCTGTCGGCCAATAAGGTCCTTCGGTCCGAAGAATTTTATTGGTTGAAGTTTTCACTAAATATTATGAGAGTGAAATAATTGTTTGTTTTTACTCCTGGTGGGTCTGTCTTGCATTTTAGAGTGTCATTACCTTATTAATACCAATTTAACCTTATCCACAAAAAGTGTAAAAATGCAACAAAGGTAAGAGTCCCTTTAAATTAATGTAATCATAGACTTTTTTTTAGACGGAGGGTAAACCCGGTGTAAACGATAAATCAACAAAACTTTGGGACGTATCTTAACAATGACTCCACCCATTTTCTTGCCCGACTCCCATCCCCAGATTATTCAAATATTCCAAAACTAATTCTGTTGATCATCCGACTTCTGAGCAGTGAAAAAACCTTTAATCTGTTCCACATCTATAATTTGACCCTTGGTTTTTCCAGTGTGTGTATTAAACTTTCATTTATATCACACACGTTAGTTTCCATTGTTGTGTGTTGTGTGTTGTGTGTTGTGTGAGTATTTGCACTCACAACAGCTCCAGTGAAGCCAGAGCGTCGAACACTCCGCCCGGCAGCTCCGTGATCTTGTTGCCGTACAGAACCCTGCAAACACACACACACACACACACACACACAAACACGCACACACACACACACACACACACACACACACACACACACACACACACACACCACGGGGATTTATGAGTTACTCTCTGAGTCCACTGCTGAAATGTTCACTTCAGACTCAATCACAACCCTGCTGATTGATGGACTCACACACACACACACACACACACAGACACACACACACACACACACACACACACTCACACCTACAACGCACAACACACACACACAAGCCACCCGCTGTACGTCCTTGTACTCTCCAACAAATGTGTTTACAGAGAGCAGGTTGCCACTTCTGCATTATTCATTCCAACAATCGCACAAACAGTCGCGTGTGTGGAGTTACAGACGGGCTGAACGTAAACACACATGTTGACAGAGACACACACACTCACACAACACTGTGTGTCCACACACTCACTCAGGACGCGTGTGTTACTCACAGGGAGTTGAGCGCTCGGAGGCCGTGGAAAGCGTCTGGAGCGATTTCAGAAATCTGGTTGTTACTCAGGTCTCTGAGTGAAACAAGAACACAACCACACTTGAGTCAGAAGGTTATATATTTAATATTTCATTCATTTTGGCCCAACCCGTCACACACATACATCTTTTTATGGAATCATATATATATATATTTATTAAATTATTCATATATTTATAATTTTCTAACTTGGCTCAGTTCTGGTTTAACGCTGTGCTTTGATTTCCATTTTGGGATTATTTTATTATTTTAATATTATTTGCCAGTTTCATTGCTTTGATTGAATCTGTGTGTTATTATGAAAACTTTTGTGACTGTATTTTGACTGAAGTACCATAATTACTGAGTGTATTATTGTTAAAAGGATGAATCTGTGCCTCCTCCTCACGTGAAGGAAATGAGAAAGACTCTTAATGTTGCATGTTTGTCTTCATGTGAATCCCCATGAGGAATTCTCCGGGGTCAAACGTACATGAATGGTTTTATAGTGTGTTCTTCGAATCCCCAAATCAGTCTGAACAAACAGAAAGCATTCATAACGTGGAGTGACTGCCTGGAATGGGAGGACGGGACCCGGAGTGAACTTGACAGCAGTGTTGTACGTGAGCGGCCGACTCGGAGAGAGAGAGAGAGAGAGAGAGGAGGAGCTTGTGGAAATTTGTACATGTCTGGTTCGGTCCGACCCGACCACAACACGTCAGATTAGAAAATCCTTGTTCTGCTGCCAGTCAGTCGCTCAACTGTCAAAACGAGTTCTGAGACAAACCACCAAATCCAGCCTGGTAATGTAATCAACCCCCCAAAGGCAAAGGAGGAGGGGGAGGATAAGATTGAGAGGAAAAGGAAAACCACAGAGAGAGAAATGTCTGAGGACAGAAACGGGAAGAGGAAGAGAGGAAGAGAGAAGCAGAAGGAAAACCTAAAGGAGGGAAGGGAATAAGAAACCAGAGCAGAGTCGAGAGTCAAACAGTCACGAGCATCACGGTAGAAACTGGACTTTGTTTCTGAACATGCAGCAGATCACAAAGATACGAGCTCCATCGTCTGGGACCCTGGAGAGGCCCAGACACACTAATCTGATTGGTTGAGAGGAACATGGGGGGGCGGAGCTTCCCTGGCTCGATGGCGCTTGGACGACCTCGTCTGAAGAAGAATGATTATTACATTATCATATCGTACAAATCATCCGTGCTGAGGGAAACGCAGAAAAACATTACGGCTCAACATTACAACAAAAATAAAAAGAATACGGAGGAAAAATGTATTTATATTTCATATTTAAAATCCCTCCAGTGAATCCAGAGTCTTCTTCTGCTGCTGACATTGGTACGACTGCCGCCTGAAAGATGAGGATTTGTATTATTCATTCTTCTTCTGTTGATCTCTGGCTTCTCTTTTAGGTCATAGTATATTATATTATCTATTGTATAGTCAAATACTTATATTTATACCTCTACTATATATCATATCGTATTATATCATACTCTTTGTTTATTCTTTGTATATATAAGTCTATATACACATATTTATACATGTGTACATGATTATTATTATTATATTTACTATTATTATTATACATACTGTTGCTGCCATTATTACTATATACTGCTATTATATTGGTATAATCACTATCATATATAAATATATATTATGTTATATTATATACTATATATACTGTACTATTTCTATATACTGTCTAACAATAACATTACCATCATATCATCAGTACTATTACCATCATCTTGCCACTGCACCTTATCTACCTATTTATCTTGTGTTTCTGTTTTTATTCTTTCTACCTCAATATTTTTTATTTTATTCTATTGTATTTTATTGTTTTCAAATATACCGGCTGCTATGACGACTTAATTTCCCTTCGGGGATGAATAAAGTAATCTATCTATCTATCTATCTATCTATCTATCTATCTATCTATCTATCTATCTATCTATCTATCTATCTATCTATCTATCTATCTATCTATCTATCTATCTATCTATCTATCTATCTATCTATCTATCTATCTATCTATCTATCTATCTATCTATCTATCTATCTATCCATCCATCCATCCATCCATCCATCCATCCATCCATCCATCCATCCATCCATCCATCCATCCATCCATCCATCCATCCATCCATCCATCCATCCATCCATCCATCCATCCATCCATCCATCCATCCATCCATCCATCCATCCATCCATCTATCTATCTATCTATCTATCTATCTATCTATCTATCTATCTATCTATCTATCTATCTATCTATCTAGTGCAAACATAACAAACATCGGTTATTAACGTAGTTAGCATGCGTTAGCTTGAAGGAGAAACTTGGCTTGTGAACTGTCACCGTGAATGTTTCTCTGAATCCTGCTCAGACATAAAGTGCTACATCATGAGGTTTTTACTAAAAGGAAAGAAACAGCTTCATATTTATATTTTACACCCGAATATGATAAAGGTTTTGAGAGACTGAAACCATAGATTTAGTCTTTTGTTGTCTTTAAAAACAAAAAGTTGTTTGCTTCAACCTGAACTGATTCTAAGGAGCATTATTAAATTGTGTGGTGAAATCGAGCTTCTTCTTCAGTGGACTCACATCCGTCTGAGTTTCTTGTAGGAGGTGAAGGCGCCGGGGGGGACTGACTTGATGCCGTTCTGCTCCAGACGACTGGGGGGGGGGTGGAGAGAGAGAGAGAGAGAGAGAGAGAGAGAGAGAGAGAGAGAGAGAGAGAGAGAGAGATTAGTAACAGCTCGTCCTTTACCTTCCAGTTCAAAACTCAAACACTTCTAGGCTCAGTAAGCTGCTCTAGAGGAGGGGCTGTGTTCACTCACATCTCCGTCATGGCCTCCGGGAGGTGGGCGGGGATTGCGGTGAGGCCCCGCCCCCGACAGTCCACGATGTTGTTGCTGCAGGAGCACATGGGAGGACAGGAGCCGGACGCCAGGCTGCACGGCTGAACGAAGGCGCTGCCTCCGTGGCCTGAACACAAACAGCAACACAAAGGTTCCAACTTCCACCTGAAACCATCGACCTTTTGACCTTTCAGAGAGCGAGCACCACCCGGGCGCGGCCGTACCCGAGCAGGCGAAGTCGCTCTTGCGCAGCTCGGCGAGGTTGAGGCCCCTCAGCGTGGGGGGGGCGCTGCACTGGGTGTAGAGGCCCAACGCCGGCCGCTGCCGCAGCCACGGAGACAACCAGGCCAGGTGGCAGTCGCACCGCAGGGAGTTGGAGTGGAGACGACTGGGAAGAGAAGGAAGAAGAGAAGGAGGAGAAGGAGGAGGAGAAGAGGAGAGGAGGGATGGAGAGGAGGGATGGAGAGGAGGGATGGTGAGGGAGAATCAATGAGGAAGGGGAAGAAGGAGGAAGGAAAAACCAGAGATAGAGGGAAGAAGTGCAGGAGGAGGAGAAGGAGGAGAGAAGAGGAGGGATGGAGAGGAGGAGAGGAGGAGAAGGAGGAGAGGAGGAGAGGAGGAGAGGAGGAGAGGAGGAGAGGAGGGATGGAGAGGAGGAGAGGAGGAGAGGAGGAGAGAAGGAGGGGAGGAGAGGAGGAGAGGAGGAGAGGAGGAGAGGAGGGATGGAGAGGAGGAGAGGAGGAGAGGAGGAGGGGAGGAGAGGAGGAGAGGAGGAGGGGAGGAGAGGAGGAGAGGAGGAGAGGAGGAGAGGAGGAGAGGAGGGATGGAGAGGAGGAGAGGAGGAGAGAGGAGAGGAGGAGAGGAGGAGAGGAGGAGGGGAGGAGAGGAGGAGAGGAGGAGAGAAGGAGGAGAAGGAGAGGAGGAGAGGAGAGGAGGGAGAAGGAGAGGAGGAGAGAAGGAGAAAGGAGAGGAGAGGAGAGAGAGGGATGTAGAGGAGGAGAGGAGGAGAGGAGGAGAGGAGGAGAGGAGGAGAGAGGGATGGAGAGGAGGAGAGGAGGAGAGGAGGAGAGGAGGAGAGGAGGAGAGGAGGAGAGGAGGGATGGAGAGGAGGAGGGAGGAGAGGAGGACAGGAGGAGAGGAGGAGAGGGAGGGATGGAGAGGAGGAGAGGAGGAGAGGAGGAGAGGAGGAGAGGAGGGATGGAGAGGAGGAGAGGAGGAGAGGAGGAAGAGGAGGAGAGGAGGAGAGGAGGAGAGGAGGAGAGGAGAGAGAAGGAGGAAGGAGGGATGGGAGGAGGAGGAGAGAGGAGGAGGAGAGGAGGACAGGAGGAGGAGGAGGGAGAGGAGGGAGGAGGAGAGGAGGAGAGGAGGAGAGGAGGAGAGGAGGAGGGGAGGAGAGGAGGAGAGGAGGAGAGGAGGGATGGAGAGGAGGAGAGGAGGAGAGGAGGAGAGGAGGAGAGGAGGGGAAGTGGGATGGAGAGGAGGAGAGGAGGAGAGGAGGAGAGGAGGACAGGAGGAGAGGAGGAGAGGATGGATGGGAGAGAGAGAGGAGGAGAGGAGGAGAGGAGGGATGGAGGAGGAGGGGAGGAGGGAGGAGAGGAGGAGAGGAGGAGAGGAGGAGAGGAGGGATGGAGAGGAGGAGAGGAGGGATGGAGAGGAGGAGAGGAGGAGAGGAGGAGAGGAGGAGAGGAGGGAAGGAGAGGAAGGGAGGAGAAGGAGGAGGGGAGGAGAGGAGGAGGGAGGGAGGAGGAGGGGAGGAGAGGAGGGATGGAGAGGAGGGGGAGGAGGAGAGGAGGGAGGAGGGGAGGAGAGGAGGAGAGGAGGGATGGAGAGGAGAGAGGAGGAGAGGAGGAGAGGAGGAATGGAGAGGAGGAGAGGAGGAGAGAGGAGAGAGGGAGGAGAAGGAGAGGAGGAGAGGAGAGGAGGAGAGGAGGAGAGAAGGAGGAGAAGGAGAGGAGGAGAGGAGAGGAGGAGAGGAGGGATGGAGAGGAGGAGAGGAGGAGAGGAGGAGGGGAGGAGAGGAGGAGAGGAGGAGAGGAGGAGAGGAGGGATGGAGAGGAAGGGAGGAGAGGAGGAGAGGGAGAGGAGGAGAGAAGGAGGAGAAGGAGAGGAGGAGAGGAGAGGAGAGGAGAGGAGGAGAGGAGGAGAGGAGGAGAGGAGGAGAGGAGGAGAGGAGGAGAGAAGGAGGAGAAGGAGAGGAGGAGAGGAGAAGAAGGAGGGATGGAGCGGGAGAATCAATGAGGAAGGGGAAGAAGGGAGGAAGGAAAAACCAGAGATAGAGGGAAGAAGTGCAGGAGGACGGAGAAAAGGAAGAACAAGATGTTTTTTAAGTCAATGAAACGACAGAAAAATGAAAAACAACAGTAGTTAAATGTGCTGCGGCATTCTGGGTAATGTAGTGAAGGACTCACAAGGTGCGGAGCTTGGGCATGTGGTTGAAACTGGAGACTGGGATGGTGCTGATGTTGTTGTTGTTCAACGTGCTGGTTCAGAGGAGATAAGAGAGAGGAGGAGAGAAGGAGAGGAGGAAGAGGAGGAGATGAAAGAGAGAGGGAGAGGAGGAGAGGAGGAGAGGAGGAGAGGAGGAGAGGAGGAGAGGAGGAAGAAGATATCAGAGCTGGATGTGAAAGAATCAGAATCAGGTGCACAGAGATTTTTCCTGATACTCACAGAACCTCCAGAGATCGCAGAGCTCGGAACGCTCCCTCCTCGATGCAGCTGATGTGGTTTTTATCCAACTGGCTGGCGACAAAAACACCACAAACACAACTTTACACAACTTTACACAACTCCTGCCACACAGGTTTAGATAGGTGTCTACACAAAAAGGACATTTTTGATTTTAAATAGTCTTTGTGACGAGCTTTTGTCCTTTATCCGCTATTTTGTATCCGATATGTGTTTGTGTGCGAGTGTGCGTGTGTGTGTGTGTGTGTGTGTCTGTGTGTGTGTGTGTGTGTGTGTGTGTGTGTGTGTGTGTGTGTGTGTGTGTGCCGTCACACACAGGTTCTTCAGGTCCGTGGCTCCTCGGAACGCTCTCCTCGGGACGGCCTGGATGCCATTTTCACTCAGGTCCCTTAAGACAGAAATGAAACAGTGGAGAAAAACAATTCAACATTTACTTTTAATACAAATTCAGTTGTTGCAAAATGTTTTGGTTGCAAACGTAAAGAAGCTGAAACCCCAAAAGACGATTTATGTGATGTTAGGCCTTAAAATCCACAAGGTGATGAGTTCACAGCTCATTCGCATGTTGCATCTTTCTTATTTTGAAGCTTTTTAACTTCCTGCTTCACCCTTCACCCGTCAGCAGTTTAACTCGAGGCTGATCCGCTCCGCTTCATTCACGGGTTGTTTAATGTGAATCATAACACAATGGAGTTTCCCCTCGTAACACAACACGTAACACAACATGTAACACAACATTACGACTTCACTACAGACAGAAAGAGGAGAGAGATTCATCCTCCTGCCGCTGAGAAGACGAATGAACAACAGAACCCGACTGATAAGAGCAGAACCACAGAGAGGATAAACCGTGTGTGTGTGTGCGTGTGTGTGTGTGTGTGTGTGTGTGTGTTAGAGATGAACCACAGAGGAGGATGTAGATCATCTCTGCCCTGGAGGACCTCAGACACACTCCATTAACGTCAGGGTCAAACCACAGAGCATGACAGCAGAGGAAACACCCAATTACTGAGAGCTGCTCTCACTGCTGATATAACAAACGCACACTTTCACACACTGCGCCTCAGTGATCTGCCACACAACCCTCTCTGGTGATCGTTCTCTCTCGTGTCTCTTCATTCAAATCTTCATTCGTGGTCTAGAACTAAGACGTCGGCTCAGACCAGAGTTCCAAAGAACTCCTCCAGCAGCTCCAGGTCATTCGCAGGTTAAAGAAACTATGAAAAGCAAAAGTTTCTCGACATCTTTAATCCACCCAACAATTTTATTTTATATGCATTCAGCCTGGCAGAGCCATGACCACAGCTACAGTCGTGTTTGTATTGTGAGGCTGAAGTCTTCAGTTCTCTGTCTGTCTGTCGGGGGGGTGGGGGGTGAACCAGAGGTTGTGATCCTCGGCCAAACCCGAGGATCAACAGAGAGGTCAGAGGTCAGTGGTGAAGAGCAGCCGGTCCGAGTGGAACCGAACCCACGAGCGGGACAGAACCAGAGGAAACAAGAGGAAGACAAACAGAACCTCGGCACAGGAGGTGAAGAGGGAGATCCAGAGCGACAGAGCGGGGGGAGGAGGAGGAGGAGAGGGGGATGGAGAGATGGAGGGAAGGAAGGAGGGTGGGCTGGTACAGAACATGCAGACAGATCCAGAGAGAAGCCAGAAGAGCGGAAAGCATCTCCACGGAATTCGACGGTGCAAAGAGACGGCTGGAGCGGGGGGGTGGAGGAGGTGAAGTCCAGTTTTTCTGCTTCATTTCAGAGAGCGCTGAAGGCCAGTGAACCGAACCAGCTCTTTACTGGAGTCTGTCTGCTCCTCTCTCTGTGTGTGCTGTGAGCTTCGTATCGAGCAGAAGAAAGAACCGAACGTTTCTCTACAACACAGAGAAATGTTCAGAACCTGGTCGTCACAAGAACAGAGATTCTGCAGGTTTCAGATTAATTTAATATCTTAGTAAAGATGACACAAACTAAATCTGGAGCACATGGAACCAGACAGAAGCTGAGACCATGTGGATCTAAAGAGGATCACCCGTTGGAAAGTATCTTCAGAAGTTCAGGAACTCGGTGCAGGAATGAGCTCCACCGAGTTCCACTGAGTGTTTTTTTTGCTGACGCTGCTGTTTGTTCTCTGAAGAAAAAAGCTGAACTTATAATATGAATAAATTACATAAGTGTCCTCAAACTTAAACATAACTTTATCTGCACAACAGTGTGGAGCATAAAGTCAAGATAAATCAATAAGAGGGTTAAATGGAGGAAGTAAAACACTCTCGTGGCTCAGATTCAGTTTCAATCTGAGTTTTCATAAACATTGATGAGAACAGTGATGAATTAATAATGATGGACGCACACACACAGTCACACACACACACACAGACACACACACAGACAGACACACACACACACAGGCCAATATTAAAGATGCTTTCCCATCAGGTTCCCAGGACATCTGTTGCCAGGACACCAGGAGGCTGGAGAGTATGTTTACTGGAGGGAAACAGAACGGTCACAGCTGGACCTGTGTGTGTGTGTGTGTGTGTGTGTGTCTGTGTGTGTGTGTGTGCGTGTGTGTGTGTCTGTGTGTGTGTGTGTCTGTGTGTGTGTGTCTGTGTGTGTGTGTGTGTGGACAGTTGTCTCGTAATATTTGCTCTCTGTCCTGTTATCTCCTCTATTCATTTTCTGATCCGCTCTGTCATCCGTTGTGTGGGTGTCCATCCTCCCTCCGCCCCCCCCTCCTCCTCTTCACCCTCTCATTGTTCCTCCGTCTCTCCTGTCGTTCTAATATCCCTCCCTCCCTCTTCCCCTCCCTCACTCCCTCCATCCCTCAATCCCTCCCTGATGATGAGGGTGAGAAAGGTAAACTTTCCCACTCGTTCCCCTGACTCGTCTTTCTCCTCGTCACCTCCGTGTCCGTCCATCTCGCCCCCCCCCCCCCTTGGGGTCAAACCCAGGTTAGCATGGAGCCTTTTCCTTTCCTCTCGCTCTATCCCTCCCTCCATCCTTTTTATTCCTTTATCCTCATTCATATCTTTTCCATCCTCCCAATATATCTTCCCCATGTGTGAATCCTTCCTTTGCCCTCCTCCCTCTATGTCCCCCTTGTTCCTTCCTATCATTACAACCATCCTTTCCTTTCCTCCCTCCTTTCCTTTCACCTCTCGCTATCTTCATCTATCTTTCCTCCCTGTTTTCTCCACCTCCCTCCCTGTGAACTTGCCTCTTTCCCTCTCTCCATCCACAGGGGAGCGCAGGCAGCGCTTAATTGAAAAACCCAGAAGGCAAAGGGAAGGAAAGGTGACGAGGTAGAGGAGGAGGAAGAGGAGGAGGAGGAGGAGGAGGAGGAGGAGGAGGAGGAGGAGGAGGAGGAGGAGGAGGAGGAGAACGACAAAAAAAAAACAAGGGAGAGTGAAAAGAAGCAGATGAAGCAGAGATGTGAGAGTTGAATGTTTTTGTCCGTAGCCACATTAATATTTGTCCTATAATCTGAGATTAGTGATTGGCTGTTTGAACAGTGTGTGTGTGTGTGTCTGTGCTAGCGTGTGTGTGTGTGTGTGTGTGTGTGTGTGTGTGTGTGTGTGTGTGTGTGTGTGTGTGTGTGTGTGTGTGTGTGTTCCTTCCCATCATGCTTTTCCACAGCCCTCAGCATGTCAGCTTTACTTTGGACGAACATGACAGGGGGAACATCAGAGTCTGTGGTCTGACCTCCCACACACACACACACACACACACAGACACACACACACACACACACACAGACACACACACACACACACACACACACACACAGACACACACAGCAGCTGAGAGGGTTTTCCTCACACCCAGCAGGCAGCGCTCCACAGTCCCAGCTTCAACAAAAACACATTTCTGGGAGAATCCTGCTCCTGCGTCGGCTGCAGTGACACATGTGAGTCCTGCTGTTCGAGTAAATACAAGAACTGCATGCGTGTGCAAATGAACCGAACACACACACACACACACACACACACACACACACACACACACATACAGACACACAGAGACCGGGCTGCAGGGATGAGACAGTCACCGCTTCACGTTTTAGAATTAAAGCTGTGTTTTCACATTTGTTTCTTTTCTCCACATGTGACCTGAAGCTTTCAAGTAATGTTAGAAAAGGAGCTGGAGATTCATCTGCAGCACAGCAACTCCTCTTTGCCTCCAGACTGAAAACCTGTGTGGTATATTCTGGTCAGCCGAGATGTCGATGGCGTTTGTAGAAGTTGATGATGAAGGAAAGGAACGCGGACCCAGTACTTACAAGTATAATAATGTTTATGACACAAAGGTAGTACAGGTCAGGACGAGCTCTAGAACTCGGAGAAATCACCCAGGCCAAATAGTGAAGTCTGACTTCCAGGGGTCGGACACACATTTATATAGAGAGATTGGTTCCGCCCGTGACTTCAGGTAAATGCTGTCCCACATGAGGATTCTGACATGTCTTTGTGTCTGAACATGAAGACACATTGGTCAAGAACATTCCTTCTGCACCCATCCATTAGCTGGTCAGAGGTCATTCCCAAAGTCAAGGATCATTTCAAAAAGGTAGAGAACTTCTAAAGTAAACACCTGGAGGACTCTCTGAGAATGTCTGAGAGTCCAGGAGGCAGGTATCATAAACGTGAGCCTGTCATTATGTTTTGAACACACACCAAAACGATCTAATCTAACGAATATACGATACCTGCAAAGTTCACGTTTATCTGAATCGACTTAAACATTCAAAAGTGCCTGTTTCTCTCCATGAGCTCACATGTCGACTCTCTCTCTCTCTCTCTCTCTCTCTCTCTCTCTCTCTCTCTCTCTCTCTCTCTCTCTCTCTCTCTCTCTCTCTCTCGGACTCGTTTCCATTCTGCAGAAACACCGATAAATAATCCCGTCACACACACAAACACAGCACGGTTACATTGCTCGATGCAAATCTGTGCAATTAGCACATGCACACACACACACAGACACACACACAGACAGACAATTAGACAGAACAAATGCTAACAGACGCAATTATCACACACAGTCACAGACACACTTGTGCTGGTCTCCCTCAGACGTTTAGTCAGGTGAACGTGGAGCTCACCTCCCAACAGCTGCTGTCAGATTCACACCGTTAATTAGCCGCGCTCAGACGCCAATCAGCAGCGCTAATGAGCCCGGCGCCGCCACTCTGACTAATGAGAGACGCTCTGCCAGTGTCTGAGGGGAAACATTAACACACACGCCAAAAACACACACACACACACAGACACACACTGTCAGTTTCCTGGTTCTGTTTCGTGGCGTCTTCCCAGTTCCCTCACACTCACACTCACTGGTTTAGTGTCTGCCCCAGTGACAGCATCACGTGTTCAGGCTGTTTGTCCCATTTCCCTCACACGACATCTTGAGTATGGAGGACCATACATGACTTAAGTATAAATAAATAAATAAATGTTGAAAAATATTTAAGACATTTATTTAGACATTTCTGTTGTTATTAACGTATTTATTTATTTATTTCTGTATTAATTTCTGTATTTCCTTTTTTATTTATTTATTTATACATTTATTTCTGTATTCATTTCTGTATTTCTGTATTTCCTTTTTTATTTATTTAAACCGGGAACAGGAGCTGAGTGTCGCCTGGCTCAACACACAGTTCACCTCCAGGTCAAGGTGAGAGAGAGTGTGAGTGTGTGTGTGTGTCTCTGTGTGGGTGTGTGTGTGTGTGTGACATCTAGCTTCACTCCCATAATTCCTGGGTTCCCCTAGGCTAAAGGGAGGTTCTGGAAGGTGGTGGTGGGGGGGGCAACCTGGTACAGGAACACACACACACAGGCAGCCTCTGGGTATCATCAAAACACACAAAGGACCGTCACTGGGTGTGGAGCGAACCAACAAAAGACTGCGGAGAGAGAGAAATGAGATTCTGCAAAAACAAGAGAAGGAAGGAGAGGAAACGACGAGATAGAGGAGGAGGAGAGGAAAGAGAGTGAGAGGTGGAGATAAAGACGAGCTGACACGGCGAGGAGGAGGGATGAGGATCCGTGAGGAATCCAACACCAACACACTCCGTCCGTCTGGGGAACTGATGAAAGTAACACAACCGCAAATTAAACTTTGTGAACACAAATTAACTGTCGACAAAAATGAAGCAAAGAAGAAAACGAGTATGAAAACAGGCTGGAGGAGGAAAGGAGGAGTATTTAGGACAAAGAGGACAAAACAAAGCACACCAACATATTTGTGTGTCCACAGAATATGTTGTGGGGGAAAAACAGATTACACTAGAGACATATGTGTGTGTTTGTGTGTGTGTGTGTGTCTGTGCTTCATAGAGTCCATCAACGCAGCAGGAGAAAAAGAAATCGCTCCTGCTGGAGGAAGTGCTAATGGCTCTGCACTGCGAGTGTGTCGTGTGTGTGTGTGTGTGTGTGTGTGTGTGTGTCTGTGTGTGTGTGTGTGTGTGTCTGTGTGTGTGCTGATTGATGGAACATGCCAAGTCCATCTCTGTTTTCCCTGATGGGAGCCAGAGTGTGAAATTGCCAAAAAGACAAACAGCAAATAATCAGGACACAAACACTTTCACACACACTTTGTTTCACCATTTATCGCTCTCGACAATTTCTCTTTATCTGCCTGTCTTGCTCTCCCTTTGTGTCTCTCTCTCTTACACACACACACACACACTCACACACACTCACACACTCCACCTGTTCATCTCCTGTAATTACTGTTATTTTTCATGGCTGGTATCCACTTTACTCCCGGTGCTCAGGGGGAAAGTGAGAGCGTCTCTTTGTAGCTTTCTGTGTCAACCATTTAAACCATTTTACACACTCACAAACAGACAAAGACGCACACACAGACACACACAAAAAAAACCACACACATACACAAACACAACACTGTCATAAATGGATCAATCAGTAGAGAAAACTTAATTGAAGAGCGCTGGTATGTTTGCTTTTCTTTCTTTCTCTGCAGCAGTGTTTGTGTGTGTGTGCGTGTGTGTGTGTGTGTGTGTGCGTGTGTGTGTGTGCGCTTGTGTGGGTGTGCGTGCGTCTCCAGGCAGTTAGCAGATACTCTCCTCTTTCCTCTCCACAACACAGATCTGATAACAAAGACTTCACGGCAGCGTGTGACACATTTAGCCGCAGAGAAACCAACTGTGTCCGAGCTCTCACTAATTAAACAAGGACAAAATAAAAGCTCTTTGTGTGCATGTGTTTGTGTGTGCATGTGTGTGTGTGTGTGTGCACGTGTGTTGGGTTGTCAAATTAAAGCCTGGCTGCTCCTGCGGGAGCCTGTGAGTGATCTGCTGTGCTTCTGCCGTCCGATGGGAGACTTGCACTGAGTTTTTCTAGGTGAGAGAAATGGGTCAATTTTTGATTAGAAAATCCAGCGAAGCCTGAAGCTGCAGGAAATAACTGTTCCTCCAGTGTCTCTGTGCTGGTTTACTATTATTATAAAAGCCAAACAAACTGGGAATATGGCATCAAATACACTGGGCTCAGTTTGTGTTGCCTATAATAAAATACAATCCTGGTTCCAAGCCAGTTAGCCGGTGGTTCTTTGTGTCCACGAGAGTAAATCTTCAGGAGCAGGATGAACTCTCTTTGCCGTGACTAACAGATCGTGTTCATGCACAAGAGAGCGAGAGTGTGAATGAGCTGCAGGATGAGGGAGTAGAGTAAGAGCTGCTCTATAGATCTGAAGGTGTGAAGGGTCGGTACTCACAGTCGAGACAGAGCTTCATTCTTCTGGAACAGCAGCTCTGGAAACTGACTGAGATGATTCTTGTTGAGACGTCTAGATGGAGAAAAACATGACGGATTAGGGAACTCACAGACGAGAAATCATGAAAACATCACCATGGTTCCATAGTGTGTGTGTGTGTGTGTGTGTGTGTGTGTGTGTGTGTGTGTGTGTGTGTCCTCTCACAGTCTTTCCAGCTCCCTCAGCTCGTCGAACGCTCCCCTCTCAACGTTACTGATCTGGTTCTCCATCAGATGTCTGCAGCACAAAAACACATCGATCATAACTAATCAGTCAGCAGATCGTAGACGTGTGGAGCTGCGTGTTTTCATAATGTGGATTCTGACAAATAACAAGTGCAGGGAACAATTTAAATTATTGTAATTATAGTTTCATTTGAGCTTTTTAGCTTAGAAACAGGGAAATATGTTTAGAGTTTATCCTGATCGGCTGAGATACGTTTGGTAAATAAAACTAAATGTATTTGTTTGGTGGAGACGTTATAATAGAGTTTAATCACGGGAGAGAGACGCCCACGACTGACTTCCAGAGAAGAGACGAGCAGATTTAAACTCTAAAAGACGTCTTTGCAAGATGGCACCGTTCATATTTGGGAAACTAATGCTTCATCTCTGGATAGTGGGAGGAGCAATCTTTATTTGCTGTTAATGGCCGCGCTCGATTCCCGTTGATCATTTCTTGAACCAACCCAAACATTCATCTTTACATTTGACAAACACACTGCACGGGTTTCTCCATCATAACCCCCCCCCCCCCGGGCCTCCGGAGATGTCATTAGTTCCTGGCGTGTCGTCCTTTTAACACCTCATGTCCATCACTGTCCGTGGGCGAGCACAGGAAGCCGCTGCTCCTCCAGCCTCTCCCGGAGGGCACGGTGTTCCCAGGTCAAAAGGTCACAGACAAACCCCTCCCTGTTGTAAATCTGACTGACACCTCCGGCTGGTTCGTGTGTCAGAGCCGGGGCTGAGGCGGCGCTCGATGCCCTCTGGCCTCCGATGGCTCCGATGGCTCCGTGCCGATGATTCCCAACATTCCTACCGGACCCAAAACTAACTGAACTCTCTGCTGGACAAACACAAGCTGCTGCCGCGTCAACACTGAGCGCGACAGCAGTGAGTGAAGGTCGGGGGGGAATGGACTCACAGGACTCGGAGGTGTTTGAGGCCAGAGAAGTCCGTCTTGGTGATGACTGTCAGGTTGTTTCCATTCAGATCCCTGGAGAAACAAGAGAGAAGACAGGAAGATCAACAGCAGATCAGAGAACAGGAAGCAGGGACAGAAGTTAACATCAAATGAATAAACTGTATCAATCGTGACTAGGGTTGCAAAGGGGCAGAAAGTGTCCGGTAAATTTCCGGACACTTTCCGGAAACTTTCCACGGGAATATTAAGCTCGGGAATTTTGGGAATTTTGAAAAAAAAAAAAACTATGCAAATTAAACGCTGAGCAATAAAAACATCATTCAAAACTCTATTTTAAAGATGTATGGAACGTTGAGTTTCAAGCCTCCACTGTGCATTCTTCCATCACATGCACAGATAACTCCCAGCATCCTTCACTCTACAGCAGGGCTATTGAGGCCTGCTGTAGAGTGCAGGACTAGTCAGGTAAGTTTCCATGATATTACTGGGAAAATATATTAGCATGCTGATTGAGGATTGTTCATCTGTTCATGTAGACTATTTCCATTCATTTATCCATCAATTGTAAAATATGTTTACAGACGATTCCAATTGTTTGGCTAACTATTTATATCTCTGGCATTGCATTAGTGTTTTTTTACAAACTTTTTTCTCATCTTATTCTACAGAACAATGCCACGTGCACTCTCTCATGTGTGGAGACATTTCACCCCATCCAATGTAGAAGGAAAGGCTGTGTACATTTGCAAATACTGTGCAAAGACCTATGTTAAGAATGACAACGATGCAGAAGCATATAGTCAAGTGCCCAAAGTTTCCTCAGGGCTCAAATCAGCCTATGACACAACAAAATGTTTATATTTATGTCTGTATATGACAAGGTAAATACAGTTAGTATAAATTACAAACAACATTTCCAGTTTATTCCCGTTAATTCCCCTATATTCCCGTACATTCCTGTTAATTCCCGTTAATTCCCATGGAAAGTTTCCAACTTTGAATATTCCCGGAATTTTGCAACCCTAATCGTGACATATATACATAAGTGCACGTACAAAGAATACAGACACACAACAGAGTTATCGTTGTGTAAAAGTATTGATTGTTGCTTCCACACATTCAGTAAAACACCGACCTACAGAGGTGACACAGCAGCAGCACAACAACCACAAACATGTTTGTGAGTTTCTGAAGGTTTTTATGACTTAAATAACTTAAATAACTTAAATTTAAGATCGATATCAAGTACGACAGATATGAAGAAATATCAGAATTACAAACACGTCCTCGTAACAATATAAAACAACCCTGGAAACACCAATCAATCAATGTACTGACAGAGGCTCCAGGAATCCTGAGTCTTCACCACGGACATGATGAGTCACTCATAACGTCTCAATCCATTTTATTTATATCATCAAATAACTGATTGAAACCAAACTGATCAGAAACACTTGAACAAACATCTGTGTGATAAGAATGACCTGAGAGGACAGAAACTCTTTAATCGAACATCAATCAATAAATCAATCAAATTTTATTTGTATAGCCTGTATTCACAAATCACAGTTTGTCTCACAGGTCTTTAACATGGTGAGACATCCTCTGTCCTTCACCCTCAACAAGAGTCAGGACAAACCACTAAAAACCCTTTGAACAGGTGAAGATACGGAGAAACCTCAGAGAGACACATGTGAGGATCCGTCTCCCAGGACGGACACAAGTGCAATAGATGAAGGTATGACCTATACTGCAGCCGACCCCCAGGGGGCGATGGAGAGCCCGTCATGTGTCCGTGCTTCCTACAGGAGGAGAAGGTCAGAGGACGACAGGAGTTCCTGGATCCTCCCGTCGCTCTGAGCTCAGCTTTCCTTCCTAATCTCTGCAGGTGCGAACTCTCACTTCAGGTCCAGCGTGTGTCATGTGATCTTCTACCTATCCAACCCAAGGGGGGGGGGGTTTAACCCTATGACCTCATTGTCCGCCTTGATTGACAGCGGCGAAGAAAGAGAGGGGGATGATGTCACTCTTCCCACGAGGCTTTGTGGAAGGAGAGGTAAGCTGAGCCCTGTGCACGTACCTGTGTGTGTGTGTGTGTGTGTGTGTGTGTGTGTTTGTGTGTGTGTGTGTGTGTGTGTGTGTGTGTGTTTGTGTGTGCGTGTGTGTGTGTGAGTGAGAGAGAGAGTGTCATGTTCCTGGACTACTGTAAAGGGTGGAGCAGAGTGTGACCTTGTCCTGTCCCATGTGAAGGAAAGTTGGAGAGCGAGAGAGATAGAGAGAGAGAGAGAGAGAGAGAGAGGGAGAGAGAGAGAGAGAGAGAGAGAGAGATCCCTTTCATGACTACGTCCAGTTTTGAAACATCTATTTTATTTCCTCTTCTATTAACTGACGGATCATTCTGTCACAACGATAGAAACGTCTCCTCCATCGAGTGTGTAACCGACCACTGAATGAAAACACAATACACAAACGATACACAACATTTACAGGGCAAACAGGTTCAGTGTCTGCTGAGGACTTGGTCTGTGGTAAAGTGAAGACCTGCTGCTGCACAAGGATCTGTTCACCTGTTTGTTCACCGTTCAGAAAAAGCTCCAATCAGTTCACAGAACCAACACAACTCTTCCTTGGGCCACGACAACACACATGACAAGTGTGAGGCGGATTGACAATTGTTGACATGTGAGCCACAGTGAGACGGAGATTTCTGCAATCAGCAAAGATTGGATATCGGAAGCTGAAATAACCTTAGAGACGGGAGAAGCTACAGCAGAGGAAGGATTGCAATCTACGAAAGAGAGTGAACGTAAGCAAGGACACTAGAATCAGCCCAGTTCCTCTGTTGGAGAACATGTTTCGACTGTGTTAGGGTTATTACGGTAACAACAAACGTTAAACTATCCCAACTTCTGCCTCCTGTCGATCCAGGATTTCCAGTGGATCCACATGATCAAGTCCAGCGTAGTTATTACACCTCTGAGTGTTGAATGTGGTCGAACTGATGAAGATGAAATCCAGACAGCGTGAAGGAAACCGGGTGAAGGTCACGTGGATCTGTGCAGTGGGACACGAGCTGCTGGGACTCAGGACCCGACTGAGACCTGGGTGCAGGGAGCGATCACAGGTGGAAACCATCTCATCCCACTGGGAGACGTTCAGAGGTGTTCCAGTCCAGTGATGGAGAGGGAAGCAAAGGGAGGGGGAGGGGCTGGGAGCGAGGGAGGGAAGGGGGGCGGGCAGGTCCACAATCACTCTCTGGATGTGTGAGAAATTACCCCGACTGTTAAACCTCGATGGAATAACAAGCACAGGGAGGACTGGGAGGACAAGGAGGACCAGGAGGACCAGGAGGACGAGGAGGACAAGGAAGACCAGGAGGACGAGGAGGACTGGGAGGATGAGGAGGACGAGGAGGATGAGGAGGACCAGGAGGATGAGGAGGACGAGAAGGACCAGGAGGACCAGGAGGACCAGGAGGACCAGGAGGATGAGGAGAACTGGGAGGACCAGGAGGACGCGGAGGACTGGGAGGACGAGGAGGATGAGGAGGACAAGGAGGACAAGGAGGACCTGGAGGACGAGGAGGACGCGGAGGACTGGGAGGACGAGGAGGATGAGGAGGACCAGGAGGACAAGGAGGACCTTGAGGACGAGGAGGACTGGGAGGATGAGGAGGACTGGGAGGACGAGGAGGACCAGGAGGACCAGGAGGACCAGGAGGACCTGGAGGACCAGGAGGACCAGGAGGACCAGGAGGACCGGGAGGACGAGGGGGACCAGGAGGACTTGGAGGACCAGGAGGACCTGGAGGACCGGGAGGACTGGGAGGACCAGGAGGACGCGGAGGACTGGGAGGATGAGGAGGAACGGGAGGACGAGGAGGACAAGGAGGCCCTGGAGGACGAGGAGGACTGGGAGGACCAGGAGGATGAGGAGAACTGGGAGATCCAGGAGGACAAGGAGGACTGGGAGGACGAGGAGGATGAGGAGGACGAGGAGGACAAGGAGGACCTGGAGGACGAGGAGGACTGGGAGGATGAGGAGGACTGGGAGGACGAGGAGGACCAGGAGGACCAGGAGGACCAGGAGGACCTGGAGGACCAGGATGAACCAGGAGGACCTGGAGGACCAGGAGGACGAACAGGCGGAGGGGGACCAGGATGAACCAGGAGGACTTGGAGGACTAGGAGGAAAAGGGGGACGAGGAGGATGAGGAGGACCAGGAGGACCAGGAGGACCGGGAGGACCAGGAGGATGGGGAGGACGAAGAGGACGAAGAGGACGAAGAGGACGAAGAGGACCAGGAGGACCAGGAGGACCAGGAGGACCAGGATGATGGGGAGGACGAAGAGGTCAAGGAGGACGAAGAGGACCAGGAGGACGAAGAGGACCAGGAGGAAAAAGAGGACTGGGAGGACTGGGAGGACCAGGAGGACGTACAGCGAGCGCTACGTCTCCACACTTTCCAGGAGCATGAGGGACGATGCAGGACAGACACACTGTCTTTGTTGTGTGAGGAGCAGGACGGAGACGGACACAAGCAGCGGCCTGAGGAGGCGTGGCTAATTGAGTTTTGTGCAGCATGGCGAGGTCAGAGGTCGGCTGAGCGACAGACTCCCCTCGAGTGGCGACTCTGCCAAACAATAGCTCATTAAAGCAGAACGCGTCTCACACACAGACACAGACACACACACACACACACACACACACACACACACACACACACACACACACACACACACACACACACACACACACACACACACACACACACACACACACACACACACACACACACACACACACACACACACACACACACACACACACAGCCTCAGTGGGCAGTGAGGCAGTTGATCCGCTCAGCTCTGCTCTCCACTGTCAGACCTGACAAGGAGGGAGAGGAGGAGGAGGAGGAGGAGGAGGAGGAGGAGGAGGAGGAGGAGGAGGAGGAGGAGGAGGAGGAGGAGCAGGAGGAGGAGGAGGAGGAGCAGGAGCAGGAGCAGGAGGAGGAGGAGGTGTATTCAGTAAGATGAAGAGCTACCTCATGTGGATACAGAGAGAGAATGAAGCAAACAGTGAGTGGAGGCGGAGCTTAGAGTTTAGCTGCGAGTCAAACCTCAACTGAAACGTTTCCATGGAATAAGACAAACCAGGAATTACTAAAAAACAACATTAAAGGGGACATATTATGAAAATTCCACTTGTGTAGTGCTTCTACACGTTAATTTGGGTATCTGGCGTGTCTACTGTCCCAAAAAATCTGGAAAAAAACAAGTCCCGCGATTTTTTGTGGTTCCTCTCTGTCAGAAACGATACTCTAGAGTGCGTCCAATGGGATTACGACCACTATTCACGTCATAGAAACACCATACCCATGTAGGGAGTCTCGCTACATGGCCTTGGACCATGGACCACCATCGCCATCATCACCACCGGAGATAATGCTAGCTCGCGAGCTAACGCTAGCTAGCTCCAGTAGCCATATTTCTACAGAGGTAATGGATAGCTAAAAATCTGGGCGCTTGTATCTCGTGAAGGGGGGGGGGGGCACTCAAAACAGGTCAATCTGAGGAGGGCTGTTTTAAATGATCCTTGTGGTATTTCGACCAAAATATGTTTCAGACATTTCATTAAGACCCCAAGGAACCATATCAACTGCGGAAAAATGGGCATAATATGTCTCCTTTAAACACTTTCATTCACTCAGACGTCATGAAAATGCGAATTAGCTCGTCTCCTCTTCCTCCTGCTGCCAAGAAGATGAAGCCAAAATATACCAGAACACAAATGCTGCCATCTTGCACATTTCGAGCCAGAGTCCCGTCGATATAATTGAGCCGTTTTCAGACGTGACCTGTGGGTGAAGCCCAGAGAATTGGGTCTGGGGTTTACCCAGAGTTTGTGTTTTACACTCATATATAATAGAAAAATCATCTTTCTTTCACTTTTTTCTCTGAGAAACGTTTGTATAAACCCACTGTGCACACGCAGGACACATCCGAGCGTCTGGTAAATCGATGGCTGATTGTAATCTGCTAATAAACCGAGCATGTGTGCAGCCGGAAAAAAAGACCAGTGAGGTTTCACCGTACAAACGTGAAGCATTAACGAAAACGCTGCTCGCCACGAAAACCACAGCGGCGTCCGTCAGGGAGAAACAACACAAACACAACACAAGGAAACGTGTGTTTGTTTGGTTGAGGTTCATTTTGCTTCTGGACCAAGAACTTTAACTGACAGAGTTTGGAGAATTTAAGGCTAAACTCTAAATGATTGTTTGTTTTTTATTATTTCTGATGAAAAATTGTTGGTAACCAATGGTAACCAGACGTTGTTGTTGTTGTATAATTCATAAAGCCCGCCTCCTCCATGTAAGCAGATGGGACATGGACCAAAACGTCAGAGTAGACGTCAAATAAATGTTTCTCAAAGACGGTTTCTCTTATTTCAGGTGGATCTCATCACACTGATGTTTCTGCCAGATGTGGTTTTAGAGTTTTATATTTGATGATATAGAAACGTGTGAAACATCATCCGCGGCTCCATCCATCGATCGCAGCTGCACAGACTCTCGCTCCAATTACATCTTCGGCATTCGTCATATCTGAGTGCGTCATCCATCTTTATTTACAGTCCATGACTTTGAAGCTGGACAGAGAAACAGCAGCTGTAACGACTCAGGTCTCAAAAGATGGTTTCCAGAAATCAAGTAACATTAGAAATAGCATTACCGTATCGATAACTGGTACAAAAGCTTAAAAACTTAATCAAAAAATAATTAAATCTAAAACAAAACCTTGCAAAAGATGAGATATTCTTTGTCCTGGTGTGACCCCTGAGGTGACAGACGAGCGACAGCATCATTTGCAGCGGGGGGATTTACAAGCACCACAGGAAACACGTTATTTTGGGGGTTAAAACGGTTTTGGAACCCTTGGCTTAAAGGTACAGATACGATAAAGAAGGAGAAATAAAAAAGAAAATACATTTAATAAGATTCATCAGAAACACGACTGTTTATAAGATTCCAAGACATTATCTCGTGAAGCTGTGTATTTAAACTCTTTTCCTGAACGAGACTGAACCAACGAAAAGGCTCCGCTGAAATGAACAAGATGCTCCTTATTTCCAAACTCATTTTCACAGAGAGAAATCAAAGTCCAAACAAAGTGAAGGACAGAGATAGAGAAGATCTATGGAAACCTGCTCCACTTCCCCACTTCACATTTTAAAGATTAAAAACCAGCTCAAAACAGTTCACTGGCGTCGGTTTGGATTCTCTGTCCGGTTCCAGGAGAACAGAACCTCCAGTACAAGATGCTACGTGAGGTTCCTCGGGTGGTTCCTCGTGTATAAAGAACCAGGAAGTGTTTACTGATGAATCACCATCTGCCCAAAGCCGTTCCTGTGAAAACCAAAGTCCACACCAAGACTTTCTCTGAGGTTTCACTGTCGTCTCCCTTATTTTCATCTCCTCTTCCTCTCTATAACACCTCTCCTCCCCATCTCCTCCTCTTCATCTGACAGCCTGATAACAACCCTCCTCTTCCTCCTCCTCACTGTCCCAATCTCACACACATTCAGGACTAATGGCACTTCAGTAGCTTTCCCACTGAGGAGCTGCAGGGGAAAGGGTTCCGTGATTAGAGGAAGGTGAAAGAAGCTGAGGTGGCACTGGTGATGAAACAGAGAAAGAAGGTGTGTGTGTGTACGTGTGTGTGTGTGTGTGTGTGTGTGTGTGTGTGTGTGTGTGTGTGTGTGTGTGTGTGTGTGTGTGTGTGTGTGTGTGTGTGTGTGTGGGTGTGTGTGTGTGTGAGAATTCAAACGTGGAAAGAGAACGGGAACATATAGATCCATTCAGGCTGAACACCAGCTCAGAATCACACACATGACGTCCCAGTGAAATGAAGCAGTAAACTTCAGTTAAGTTTCCAGTAACTCGATGCAATGTCCTCATAAGTGTGTGTGTGTAGCGTGTGTGTGTGTGGGTGTGTGTTTGTAGCGTGTGTGTGTGGGTGTGTGTAGCGTCATTGTGTGCACGTGGCAGCTCAGTTTCCCGCTCTCTACTCACAGCGTCAGTCGCTAACGCTAATCCTCTGCACACTCGAATAGCCGTCTGACTGGCTGCAATACAGTATGGCACACACAAACACACACACAAACACACACACACCAGACACACACACACACACTTGAACGTACACACGTGCACAGATTGATTCATATTTTTATTTCATGCCCAATTTGTATAATGATGCATGGAGATAATAAACGAGCGTGTGTGTGTTTTCAGTGTGCAACTGTTCATGTTTGAGTTGTTCTCTGCTCAGATTCCACACGATGCACTCGCCCTCATTCACACACACACACACACACACACACATACACACACACACACACACACACACACACACGGGCACACACGCACACACACTCTCTCTCTCTCTATTGCACAGAGATAAAACTCCAGAGTCCAACTCCGACCTCCGTCTCTCTCCCGTACAAACACAGTTTTGAATCATATTTCTTTTGAGTGTAATATTTGTGGACTGATTATTTAAAGTCACATTCTCACATTAATCACTTTTAAACTTTAGGAGTTTTGACTTCTTAATCAAACCCAGTAAAATCATGGTGTTGACCTTTAACCTCTAAATTAAAACGCACACAACCTGCATTAAACTACAACTACTGAACATCTACTCATTACTACTACGACTCAAGTACCAGAACACAAAACTCTGTGGAAACTTTGAACGTTTGTTTTTTGAAAATATAACTTTTACAGAACATTATGACGTCAAAGTGAAGTTAACCTTTGACCTTTCGTAGTTAACAAGTCATTGATTTATCCTATTATCCATTTAGACCTTTGTTATCATTCATAAGTGTGAAAAGCTTTTTGCAAATCAACACAATTAGTGTCGTTTCTCTGCTGGTTTCTATCGTGAGTATCTTCTGAACTTCTGAGGACAATATAGTCCAGGCAAAGTAGCCCATTTTGGAGCCAAAAATAGAAGTAATTGTAAAAGAATTTTTTTCAGCATAGATTATTTCTATGAGGTGTCCAGAACAACATACTAAAAGTCCTAAGAAATCCTAGTTGAGGAAATATGTTTAATTCTCATCAATGTGTGCATATAAGGCCCGGCAACAATACACCCCAAAAAGACTATTTTTTTCCTTTACTCCAATCAAAATGAAACTTTACACAATGAAAGTAGCCATGAAACGTAACATTTTTTGTATTACAAGTTTCTTTGAAAATGAATTCATGTATGTATTTTGTCATACATATGAATGGTGTTTCTGCCTATGCAAATTAGGACATATTCAATAAGTGTGGAGCTCATGTGCTTGTCAAATTCATTTCAAAAGAAACTTGTCATACAAAAAATGTTACGTTTCATGGTTACTTTCATTGTGTAAAGTTTTTTTTTGATTGGAGTAAAGGAAAAAAATAGTCTTTTTGGGGTGTATTGTTGCCTTATTGGCACACATTGATGAGAATTAAACATATTTCCTCAACTAGGATTTCTTAGGACTTTTATTATGTTGTTCTGGACACCTCATAGAAATGATCTATGCTGAAAAAAATTATTTTACAATTAGTCGGTCGTAAAACGCTACTTTGCCTGGACTAATAACCTGTTTCTGGAAGTCACTGATCCCAGAGCAGCAGAAACTTTCTACTCTTCACTCTGATTACACTTCACACACTCGCAGACACACACTCCCTCCGCTCTCTCTCCTTCTCACGCACATTCCTGTTCCCTCTGCTCAAACAGCCGAGCTCATCAGGGCCCAAAGGGGCATCCATCTTTCAGCGTTGCCATGACAATCCGACAAGGGGGGGGGGGGGGTGTTTGGTGGGACCGGTGCAGTCACCTTGATAAATGACTCTCTTATTGCCGGCTGTCTCCCAGGGAATACTGTACACACACACACACACGTCTCTATCCAACGCACACACCACTAACCCTGTGTCCCCGAGTGGCCAGCACACACACACACTCACACACACACACACTCACACACACACTCACACACTCACACGCACGCACACTCACACACACACACACACACACACTCAGATCACTTTACATGCTAATTGGGCGACAAGCCCTTTAACAAATAGCAGTTTAATGAGTCACTCCTCTCCACGGTCTGAGTCCACAGGGCGGTCGGCTGGTGGAGCTCTGGGGGGGGGGGCTGAGAGGTCAAAAGGTCACACTGGCTACGTCTACATGGAACAAGCGGTTGTTGGTCCTTCTCTGGTGTCGTTCACATCACCGACGGGAAGAGTTTCCCTGCAGAGAGTTGGAATTCTACAGATCTGGGTTTTGTTGTAAACAGCGATTCATGTTTCTACAACGTTGTGATTTATTCTTATTCTTAAGTTTCTGTCCGGGTGTATTAGGGTCAAAGTTCAAGTCGATGCACACCCTAGTGAAGGGTTGAGGGAAGAGGATGTGGCACCTTCTACAGATTATTGAGGCAAATGTGTGATTTGTGAATATGGGCGATACAATCACGATCTGATTTGAGGTTCTTGTCCACACGAGGTTTTTCCTGCAGTCGGTGCTCGTATCTCCAGGAAGTGGTTTTCACATCACTCAACAAAGTTTCCACAACCTGCGCATGATCGACCTCTGCGTCCTAAACAGACTGATGAGCATGGGGTCATTTCTCCTGCAGCTGTTTGTAGAATGTAGAATGTACAACAACAAGATCACTGCACTGATCCTGGGTCAGTTTGTGGATGAGATCCTCTTCTGGGATGGAACAGAATCACTGCTGCTCGCCACCAGGTCCCAGAGGTCACTGCTGACAAGGGTCAACCGGGCCACAGCAAGATAAGAAGGATCTTGTGCCTCATCGTCCAAGACACAGAATCGATGTCTCATCGACCGTCTGGACAGACTGGACTTTAGGACCAATCACAGGAAGTAGAGACAGCAATAAACAATAGAAGAAGAGGAAGAAGAAGAAGAGGAAGAAGAAGAAGAAGAAGAAGAAGCAGCTGCAGTCTTCACCTCTGACGATATAATGTTTGAACCACGAATCGTGTAGATGAGTCACATTTTAAAGGTCGCACGTAAAATGTCCGAGCATCACTGGACAGAAGAAGAAGAAGAAGAAGAAGAAGAAGAAGAAGAAGAAGAAGAAGAAGAAGAGGAAGAAGAAGAAGAAGAAGAAGAAGAAGAAGAAGAAGAAGAAGAAGAAGAAGAAGACGAAGAAGAAGAAGACAAAGAAGTAGAAGAAAAGGAAGAAGAAGAAGAAGAAGAAGAAGAAGAAGAAGAAGAAGAAGAAGAAGAAGAAGTCCTAGCATCTCTGGAACCTGTGGATTCTGCTGAACGCTCCTGCTCCTCCGACCCACAGCAGCATCACTTCTGTCTGAGCCGCGGTTCGATGCTGAGCCGCTGTGACCCTCTCAGCGACGTGAGGGGACAAACGGACGAGTGGCTCTGAGATGTTTCCAGGCCGTTTCACTTTGACCGGGAGCCCGAGCCCACCCCCCCCCTCCCGAGCCCCCGATCATAGAGCGATCAGCCTCAGAGGGGAAAACATCCTCCACGCTACAGTGAACCAGAGAGGAGGACGGATAATGTATCTGTGCTGGCACCGCTGACAATCATCAATTATTCACACACAGGCACTCTGGAACCTGGAGTACACACACACACACACACACACGCACACACACACACACTCACACACACACACACCACAAACCGGAGAGGCAAACAGATACAAGTGTGTCCTTATATATACACACACATATAAATTCAGATTTCTTAGGTTAGAGTTTCAAAAGAGGACAACCTTGTATTTCTTGGTTCTATTTCTGGGACAAATCGGTCGATACCATAAGAATCCAGCAGTGAGTCGTTCTTTCACACTAACACCAGTAGAACCTCTCTGGAGGACGGACCAGGAAACCAGCAGCGTCTTCAAAAGACAAGAGGAACTTTGGTTTTGATCACACAGCTTCTCGGACTGAAGCTTGTGTTGGAAGTGTGTTGTTGGATCTGAGCGCTCGTGGTCGTGCTCGTGGTCGTGCACGAGGCGGAGGGAAGATTAACGACTCCTGGAGGTTTCAGGAAAACTAGATCAGTGGGGCAGAGCGAGAAGTTATCTCAAAATATCTACAGCGACGTGAGTCACTTCTCAAAAAGTGGCACGAAACGTTTATCTGGAATATAAAGGAGAATAAGGGAGAATATGATTATTTGATGGATTGATATTTCACTTTTCAGTTAAATGCTGCATCGCGGCTTGAAGACGAATCCACAGAGTGAAACCTTCGTCTTCTGAGAAATGTGTGAAGTGTCGTTTGGTGGAGACAGGGTTGAATATTGAATGTATCCTATATTTATTGATGAGGTTGCAGTTTTTCTAATGTTTTGTCCAAATCATTCACAAACATGAAGGAGGAAGAACAAACACATTCAGTACCATGCAGTTTGTCTATAACACTATCTTCAACCTCATATTAAAATCCACATAGTTGAATTAACACGTGTTGGAAAGTTTAAATAAATATATTAGGGTCGTTACAGAGGACACGATACGCCTCATTAAGGAGAAAGATGTTCTACGATGTTCTGAACCTTCTGCAGTTTCACTTTATGAGTTCAGACAAGATGCAGAAAAGAGTGAAATGAAATAAAGAGGACGGAGGATATTTAATTTCTCTAAGAGATGATGAGGACGTGTGAATAATATAAACATGGATCTTTGGAGAAAATACAAATAAAACCGATTAAATGTGAAATGACAACAGGGAAAAAGCTGGAAGAGGAATGATGCCGCAGAGCAGCACTGTGAGGAAGGTGTGTGTGTCTGTGTGTGTGTGTGTGAGTGTGTGTGTGTGTGTGTGATGAAGTTAAACAGACGTAAAGAGACCTAATGAGCACCAGAGAAGAGACACTGCAGCAAAGCAGAAATGACACAAAGCCACACACACACACATACACACACACAGACACACACACACACACGTACTATGATAATAACTCCACACAGGGTGAGTCACACTGATCATTAAATTCCCACTACAGACTACTTTATAAATCCACACTCACAGAAACTCTCTCCTTCACACACACACACACACACACAGACACACACACACACACACACACAGACACACACACACACACACACACACACACACACACACACACACACACACACACAGACACACACACATACACACACACACACATCCCATCATATTCAAATGCAGATATCTGTGTTTTATCATACATGTGGGGACCTTCAGGCTCTGACCTATAAAGACCAAACATGAAACCTGGTCCTACACATGAAGTGAGAGGTGCCGTCACTCTGAAGGATTCCCCTCAGCTCACATGGACACACACACACACACCTCACACACACACACACACACACACACACACACACACAAACACACACACAGGGCCAGGGTACTCACAGCCTCTCGGTCCCTCGGGGGATGTTCTTGGGCACGGAGTGGATCCCCAGGCCGTGGCAGTCCACCGTGTTCCCCAGGCAGCTGCACAGAGCCGGGCACGCCTCCGCACATCCTCCTCCTCCTCCTCCTCCTCCACCGGCGACCAGCAGCACCACAACGCTCCATGCCACCGTCCTCCACAGCCCGGGGCCAGGAGCCCGACCAGGGGTCACGAGTCCTGACCCGGGGCCGAGCTCTGACCCGGCTCCAGCCCCTCCTCTCCCAGCAGGCATCCTGCGGCACCACACTGCAGACACACCGGTCCTGGGATGTGAGTGGTGACCACGACCAGCAGCAGCACCTTGGAGAGGGAGAAGGTGGAGGAACAAAAGCCTGAGGAGGAAGGAGTGAGATGCTTCAAGAGACGGAGAGAGAGAGAGAGGGAGAGAGAGAGAGAGGAGCAGCGCAGGTGAAGTTGAGCTGGGACTGAACGGCTGCCACTTGATCCCAGAGTGGCCTTTCAGAGAGAGAGAGAGAGAGAGAGAGGGAGAGAGAGGGGGGGGGTGGGAGACCAGTATATCCTCCCCTTCTGTTGTCCACAGCCTCACAGCTCCCTCCAATCACCTCCCCTTCCTCTTCTCCTTCTTCTTCCTCTTCTTCTTCTCCCTCTTCTTCTTCCACTCTGCTCTGTGTTCTCTGCTCCCTCTCTCTCCCTCATGCAGACGTACAGTGTGCTCGCTCGCCCCTCCACTTTTCATTGAGTCATTGTGCACCGAACAGTGAGCCACTAGAAAAAAGAAAAGGAGAAGGGGGGGGGGGACTCCCTCTGTCTCTCACACACACACACACACACGCACAGACAGACACACACACACACAGACAGACACACACACACACAGAGCAATCATCCATCAAAAGCTTTTACAAATAACAGCACTTAGACTCCTCCCATAACACCCCCCTCCACACACACACACACACACACACACACACTCACACACACACACATAGACACACACACCCAGGGTGAACTCACATCTCTTCAGTGACAGCAGCAGCGGAGGAGCCGGCACCTCCAGTGACAGAAGTCTCTCTCTCTCTCTCTCTCTCTCTCTCTCTCTCTCTCTCCTTGTTTCTGTCTATCTCTCTCGCCCACATGCTCTCTCCTCCCTTGGTGATGGGGTGGGGGGGGAGAGAGAAAGAGCCTAAGGCGAGACGGACGTGATGAGAGGAGAGACAGCAAAGGGGAGGAAGGGGGAGAGAGAGAGAGAGAGAGAGAGAGAGAGAGAGAGAGAGAGAGAGAGAGCGAGAGAGAGAGAGAGAGAGAGGAGAGGAAATCGTGATGAGGCTGAAGCATCCGACCGGGAAGCTCCGGGGAAAACGTGAGGAGAGAAAGAGAAAAACAAATTTGTGGAGCGATGGAACAATAAACGTGAAATGAAAGCAGTTCTGCTTCTGGTGAATGTGATAACACATAATAATAAACTGGTGTTTTTGACTCAAACTGAAAGGAACTCAAGAGGAGGAAGGTGTGCGTTGGGGGGGGTGGGGGGGTTCTTCTGAAACTGGCATAACTGGAATGCCATAAGCTGCCACAGAGCTTACTCAGAAGTCTATTATGAATTCACTGGCGAGGCTTTGAAATTCAAATAGGGCTGTTTCTTCTTTTTTTTTTTAAATCTCCACAGAAACGCTGGCTCCAGCTTTTGTGACATATTACCAAGGAGAGGGAGAAGGGCGGGGGGGGGGCGAGAAATCTGAATCAGAGGAGAGAAAGCTAAAAAACAACCGAAACCCTCTGTGAGCTTCACTGTTTACTACGTGTTTTGGCTTCAGGTCTGCAGGTGCTCGATCAGAAACCTGATTCAGAACTCGCCCACGAGCCACAAGAGAAGTTTCTCACCCTCACACTTTGGGAAACTGAGGATGTTCAGCTTCTTCTCTCGATGAACAACAAACTGTGACAGTCTGTTGGGATTTCCAACTTTTAGTTTCTCTCTGTGCTGGCAGAATTCCAACCAAATAAAGATAGAAGCATTTCAAATAATATTTGTACTCTTAACAATAAAGATAGAAGTAGTTTTAGTTAGATATAAGGCCTTAGTACAAATGATTTTATAATAACCTTTTCCTCTCCTAATGTTTAATCTACAAATTATAAATGTGTGCGTCATATTGTTGGTCAGTCTCACAGCTGTCTTGATAGGAGGTCGGACAGAGTGACGTTGTTGACTTAATGTTGTATGTTGCTTTGGTTTCGAGGATCCGAATGTTTACACAGTCAGGTTTGTTTTGATTTAGCTGAAACATAATATTCTTTGCTTCGCTGGACAACAGTTTTGCCCCACATTGCATCTACTGGTTCAAGGCCTTTTATGAAGTAAACAGGTTGCCGAGCAACTATAGCGTCATTGGGAGTGTCTTCCTGTTCACTTCCTTATTCCAAATGCCAGGAGGATGGATTACGCCTGCGCACTTCCGAGGAGGAGGAACAAAGATCTACTGTTATAAAATAGACAGACGCCGGATGTTCGTGGCGCTCTGATACAACTAATGTACTGGAAGCCCATTGCTTTGCTGTAACCTGTTCATTGCTTTCTAAATAAATACTTTAAAGGGACTCTTACCTTTGTTGTATTTTTACACTTTTTTTGGATAAGGTTAAATTGGTATTAATAAGGTAATGACACTCTAAAATGCAAGACAGACCCACCAGGAGTAAAAACAAACAATTATTTCACTCTCATAATATTTAGTGAAAACTTCAACCAATAAAATTCTTCGGACCGAAGGACCTTATTGGCCGACAGACCTGTCTGTTTGCTGCATGGACATGCAGGTTTTCCGTCTGCTTCTTGTGGCGCATTCGGCCCGCGTCATCATATGTGAATGTAAATGTATATAACTTACCGGTGCTTCTGAATCCGAATCCATTGCTTTGGTAAACAAAAACTCACGTGCGTGCGCGGAGGCAGTAGGTCGTAAGTCTGCTTGTAAATAAAGTTTCTTCAAAAAAACACCGCGGATGGGAACGAGGGGGTGGGGCATTGGAGGAAGGCGGGATGATTTGAATGTGCTGTAATTCTCAAATGCAACAAAGATAAGAGTCCCTTTAATTGAGCAAACTGAGTTTGGCTCATCTTCTCCTAAAGGATAAAAGAACACGCTTTAACACAGACTCAACCTTTTTAAAATCACAGATAACAGATGTCACAGCAGCAGTCAGGGCAGATAGTAAAGATGGAGGCATTGTTTTCGTCCGTGTTTATCACCACATCAGGTTGCGTGCTCTATAATGAGATTTCCCACCGGCTAACAGATCGGATTCGGTTTGTTTACAGTACGGCGATCAGCAGCCGCAGGGCCGAGTTTACCCGGCTTTTTATTTACCAGCGTACATGAGTGATTATTGCTCGTGGCCTCACTTTGTCTTCTCCCTGCAGAGCCGCTGTGACGGGTTCATTTAACCAGGCGCTCTTCAGAAGTGATGGAAAACAAATTGGCCACAGGCAGAGTCCCGGCTGCTTCCTTTGTGCGTCTGAACCGAACGACTCATTCAGCGATAATCTGCAACAAAGGGAGGGACGAGATGTTGACATCTCCAGGGGGGGGGACCCCTCATTCCTGGGGCCATAATAGCTTTTTTTTGAGGCAGGGGTAGGTGGGTGGGTGGGGGGGGGGGGGGGGGGGATTTCTGTGCAGACGCGTCTGAATTGATTTCTTGGAGGTCGGAGCAGATGCTTTTTGTCTCAAACACATGAATTCACAATAACCTCAGATGGAGAAAAGTCCCTGCAGTGTCCCTATCATGTGACAGCAAAATGTTTGATGTCGCTAACAAGAGGAAACATATTAATAAACTGAACAGAGCTAATAAATAAATCATTAGATTCATCTGATGAATCCAGAGGACGTACAGGTGGTGGAGGTGGAGCGGAATATCCATACAGGAATATAGAGATATGAGTGATATCAACATATAATAATTCAGTTATATAGTTTGGCACTTTATGGATATTTTAAATTATAACGATGGCACATGTGGATATTAAGAAAGTTAATGTGTTTGTTAAAGACTAAAGAAACATTAAAATAAGACTTGATGCAGTGTTTCATCTCAGTTTGAGTCGAACTGAGATGAAACCAAATCAAAGTGAATTAACACAAATCCTGCACTTCAACTCTTTAGGGGCATTTTTCATTTTCTATATCCATATCCATATTTCCATATCATGTTTGATTCTCTTGCATTATATTGTGATGTTATCGTTATCGCGTGTCGTGAGTTACTCTGCGATTCCCAAAACTTCTAGAGACGTTTCAGATTTATAAATCTGAAACAATCTGCCTGTTAATTGGCATGGACGGTAACACTTGATTAATCAACTTAACTTAACCTTAAGTTATATTCAACATAGATTTTATAAAAGCCAAACATGGTCATGTTCAGTAAACTACTGATTGAGAAAATTACCAATCAATCACAATTATTCTGTACTTGAAATCTTTGAATCCAAACACACTGTTTTAAAGACTTTAAATTTGGTGATTTCTGCTCATTTACTGTGAATGTTTAAATTTTAAGTTTTGATTTAAGACAATCTACCAACAAGTTAAGTCAACACATGAATTAAAAGTTTATTTCCCAATCGAAAAGTCTCCCATTGATACTCTGGTGTCAGGTTTTGAATTATTGGCAGTTATGTGAAGTTTGCTTTGTACAAATAGAAAGTTAATCTCACTTCCCTTAAAACACACAGAATATTTACAGGTGCAGGTTCATTTCAGTACAGATGTAATAAAAGTGATAAACTATAATCACATCCTGTGTGTGTTCTACTATTTCTTTTGACACATTAGCAGAAATCATTTGTGGGATTGTGTTGAAGCCACTGCAGTAAGGCTCAGTTGTGTAACTGTCACTGAAACAGGAGCGTTTCTTCTACTTTACTTCTGAACAGGAATCAGGGGAGTGAAGCTACTTGTTCTGTGGAGTCAAGACGGACGATGTGAAAGCATCTCTGCTGAATCTCTACCAGTCACTTCACTGCCTGACCTCTGACCTTCCTGTAAGGGGAGGGGGGGGGACACAGTTTGTCTCTGATGAGGAGTTTGAACATTTAACACAGAAGCTGACTCAATACTATAATATACTGTAATCTGATTGCTGTTTTTGCTTCTATGGAATTATATATCAGCGTTTTATATCATGACAAAGGTAAAACTGCATAACCACCAAGTTATTTTTGATATCTGTAATATAAAATTGTATGATTATTATTTAATGTATTTTAATTTTTGATATTTGTAATTTAACGTATGTTTTAAATGTTTGATTTTGGTATTGTAATGTATGTTTTAAATGTTAGATATCTATATGTATGTCTTCAATGTGGACCCCACTAAAAGCAGCTCTGTCTTAGGGTAGAGCTAATGAGGATCCTTCTAAATAAACAAATAAACAAAATCTGAATATGTCCTCCTGATATTTAGCAGATAATGTGACTTTAACTTGACGTCTGTGTTAATTCAGCTTGAGCCAGATGAACATATCTCTATATTGTCCAATAGCTCCCCCTGCTGAGCAAACAGAGGCACTACAGAAACTCAAGCACAATCTGCCGGACGTTCGTTCAACTTTACTTTTAAATAAAGATGGACGACTCAGCCAAAGTGTATGAACGCCCCCTGGTGGGTGGGGACTGTATCTGGGCTATTTTAGCTTCCTTTCAAGAAAACAGGAGGAAGCGGAGACACGTCGTCCATATTTAAATAAAGTCTAAATACAGTGAGAAGTTAGAATACAGCAGAAACAACTGAGACATTTAAAATAAAAAATAACATCAGACTTTCTGTAGTAAACATAAAAAAAAAGATTTAATCCAAAGCGGAGCATTCGCCAAGGAATCCAATTTACAGGGTTAAATTATTTTACACTAAAAAAATAAAAACAAACAAACATGTTACCACAGTTTAAACCACACGGTCCAACAGTCACTGACGTGAGTTCATCAGGAAGTTTCAGTTCATCAAGATAATAAAAAGTCAAACTGACATTTCAACATCTTATTGTCTCAGTAAACAAACAGATCAGACGCTGGTCAGGGAGTTTTAAATTTACAAATATCCAGCTTCCTTTAGTGTTGGTCTTCATTTTCACAGCGTGCAGAGGAACTCAGAGACGAGTCACAACAAGCAGAGGAACTTCCTGTTTCACATTCATGTTGAAGACACTGATAGAACAGTTCCAGGGAAACAGTGGAGAAAATGACTCAAAAAGAAAAAACAGTGTCACTTAAGTCAGTGGTTTTTTTTAGGAAATACCACAGACATGCAAACTCTGTGTTATTTTAAATAATCAAAGTTGTAAAGAGGAATAAATACACGAGTAAAACAATTTGACCTTCCCTTAAATCTGGCTCGTAAAACTGCAGAGAACCGAAAACTGATGAGGAGAAATCGTCAGAAGAGGAAACGACGACATGGAGACGTCTCAGGTCAAAAGCTTGTTTCTCCTCCGAGATGAATTCAGTCAAAACAGAAGAGAAGTAAATCTCGAGTGTTTATCTGTAGCGGGCGTTTCCCTCTTCGTCACTTTCACAAACCCATCGATACAACATCCACAAAACCTTCAACCCCAGGATGCACCAGACGCACACTCAGCAGCACAGACACATTACCCAAAAAATACACAATTAGAACCATGAAAAAAATAAACCTTTTTAAAGTTTATAAAAAAAATGTTGCCGAGGTGCCACTGAGCAAGGCAGCGTTCAACCACCGGCTCTGGAGTGTTTAGAAAAAAGCTGAAAATAAAAACAAATGTATTTCTCTGGTGCTGAGAACTCTGGTGCATCCGAACTGACGATACAACAAACTGACTCAGATTAAATCAAATCCTGAACAGTGAAGTCGAGGATCTGAGAACAATACATTTAAAAACTATTAATTATATAGTTCAAAATATTTTAAAAAAGGGACATTAAGTAACAAGTTAAGTTTCTGCAAATACAAAAATAACAAAATAAGTTTTCTGGTGTTAAACATCACAGAAAACTTTTTCCTCCGTTGCCATGTAAACCGTTAATGCTCAATAGTGCAAAAATATGAGAAAATATTCCAAATTGATCCTTAACTCAAGTAATTAGACAGTTGTTTGTGTTAATTCCTTATAGATGCTCTTATTTTGTATTACTTAATGTCCCTTTCATCACACAATCCTGAAAAACCCTGTTCGAGATGAAACACATGAAATCAAAATCTGTAACAGTCGCATGTTTTATCACAACACATGAACATGATGTGTTAATAAAACAACCAGGTGACGCCGTCCAATCACATCTCGATCCTTTCTTACTTCACTCAGACTCTTCTTCGTAACACAATCACCCTTCGATAGAACACAACATGCACACACAAAGGAAGACTCTTCATCTGAGGAAGACTCTTCCTCTCTGTAACAGATTGCTTATGTAGAAACATAAAATCCTTTCATTTCAACAGAAACAAAACCCTCAAGCACTCTTGTTTCAAATTAAGACAAATGACTCCATCACCAGCTGCAGTTTAAAAAAAAATACAAAATTAAATTAAAAAGCTCCTCGAGATATTCAGGGAAAGTTTCATATTTGACAGATTCGCAGGGATCCCAGTCCGTGGGAGTGGCTACGATGATTATTAATTATTGCTTTTCATATCAGAAGGAGGAGATGTTGGAAAAATTTAAATCCAGCTGATTCCAGATCAGCAGCACAATCCCGAGACATCTTTCACCCAAGTGTCGTACCCAAAGCGCTCATCACAGTTCCCAATAAGAATAAAGTGTAAAAACTTTCAGAACATGCACCTCACACACACACAAACACACACATATTACAACATATATATACATATTCTACTTGCTACAGTAAACTGTGAGCTCTGCTAACTACAGGCCAGTGATTCTGATTCAGCAGCTTTGAGCCAGAGACGCAGAACCAAAGTGAAGAAGCTGCTTCAGATGAATCGTTGTTGATTAGATCAGGCAAACTTATTACGGTAATTTTGAATATCTATCATACGTTTTAATGTCTTAATAATGTTAAAATATACTGTTATAACAGGTAAAACGTGAGAAAAATCATGAGAACAATAAACTTTTCGTGCTGTAACAGGATATTCACCCATTTTTCTTTTTCTCACGTCGCAGCAACAAACCCATTTTGTTGTCATTACCAGATTATTATTTCCAAATTAAAAACAGACAAAATGCCTAAAAAGAATGTTTAAATTGATTTGAAATCACTCAGACTGATTCTCAGAGTATTGGATCTCAATCAAAAGTGCACTGTGGGGTCTAAAAATTTAAATGATATTTAGAATATTAACGTCTGTAGCATCTAAAGACAATATTAGATCCCGAACTTTACCATATTAAACATGAGAAACCCTGTTAAGTGCAGCTGAGGATTCCAGATTGTTGATTTTGGCCCAATTTCAAATCAGAATCACAAAAAACTAACATTAAAAACTATCAAACATGAATTTTCTCCACCATCCTTCGATCAACAGCATGTAGAATACAAGCTGCTGGTACCAGTGAAGTTCAGTGGTGAAGTGAACCCAGTGGCTGACTCTGGCTCAGCTGCTCTGGCTTAAATCTGCTGAATATTACTCACAGTTGTATCAGACTCACTACAATGAAAACACAATGACACAAGATGAGGGTTAATTATACTAATACGGCCCAAATCCGGTCTGAGGTGAGAGGAAGGTGTCGGGTTTTACACAGAGATCTCCTGAGCAGGAGAGAAACACATCCTGGTCACAAGGGGGGGAGTGGCCTGCTGAGTGATGGAGGGAGGAGGGAGGAGGGAGGAGGGAGGAGGGAGGGAGGACGGATGGATGGACAGAAAACAACACTTTAACAATTCACCTTCATGTTCAGGAGAACTTGAGGCACACGTTGTTGGTATTTAGAATCCCTTCGACCTCGGTGAGTTAACAGAGGTGATTCACAGCAAGTCAGAGAAATCCACAGCTCGTGTTCCCCCCCCAGTGCAAGTCTTTGTTGGTCTGTTTGTTGGATTTTACTTGAGCTTCTTTTTAAACGGTGATTTTTTCTGCTTTCAGATGTGAAGAAGAAACTGTTTCATACCTTGGAAACCTTCAGAGCCTTGTTCTCTGTAAAAGTAAAGTCTGGGTTTTTCACCACCAGTCCCACCTTCCCCAGCACAGGACCAGTTAAGGGACTGTTCACCTGCACACACACACACACACACAAACACACAACACAATAACACTATTATCACTCTCCTGTGACAGATTGAATAAAAAGGGTAAATAACAGAGATGATCCCAACCCAGAGAGTTCAGTCCTGGAGGAAAGAACAACAATAGGAAGTGCATTGGAGTGTCTCACCCCTTGGAGGATGACGTTCTCTTTCCCAGCTTTCCTTCCAGGCCTGTTGAAGGCCTCGGGGGAGATGTGTCGGACCCGCCTGTCGGACGTCAGCTGCTCCGCTCGAGCTTTACGCTGTCGGCAGAGCATCGGGTGTGAAAGTTAGAAAGAGGTCAGAAAACCAGTGGTGGGAAGTAACGAAGTAGAAATACTTTGTTACTGTACTTAAGTAGATTTTTCACATATCTGTACTTTACTTGAGTACTTCTTTTCCTGACGACTTTTTACTTTTACTCGTTACATTTTGAACAAAAATATCTGTACTTTCTACTTCTTACATTCTCAAAATGGCTCGTTACTTGAGCAGCGGAGGTTGGCGCAGCTCTCTCTCTCTCTCTCTCTCTACATATGTGTATTTACTAAGTTAACTATAGAATTTAACAATGTAAGTGTTGTGTAAGTGTTTAGTCAGAGTTGGAACGATCAATATAAATGGTTCACAGACGCATCAGTATCTGGGGTTTATGTCTGTTGATGCAGAAAATGTGAATTTATGTGTATTTTCCTTAATTCAACGTCTATATATTTGTGTTTTCTTTTTATTTGTAGTAATGTATAATACAGCTTATGGTTAAACTGTAAAATAACAAGCCTCCATTACATTTTGTTGTTATTTGGGTTTGATAATTATTGATCATCGTGGGAATTTGATCGATAAATTGGCCGATTATCTAAATAAATTAATAGATATTTATAGAATAGTATAGTATAGTTAAAACTGTTTAAGTTTCTCTCTCTTTTTATATCATTGGATATTGTTTATCGTTGATTTTTGATTGTTTGTTTTGACCAAAAGAAGTAAAACTAAATCATAGGATCAAGGTTACTCGAGCTGCTTTTTAAGATCTGGAACTATTGGAAACTTAATTGGAACAAACCGGGGTGGGGGGGGCGAGGCTGGAGTCTCTCTCTCTCTCTCTCTCTCTCTCTCTCTCTCTCTCTCTCTCTCTCTCTCTCTCTCTCTCTCTCTCTCTCTCTCTCTCTCTCTCTCTCTCTCTCTCTCTCTCTCTCTCTCTCTCTCTCTCTCTCTCTCTCTCTCTCTCTCTCTCTCTCTCTCTCTCTCTCTCTCTCTCTCTCTCTCTCTCTCTCTCTCTCTCTCTCTCTCTCTCTCTCTCTCTCTCTCTCTCTCTCTCTCTCTCTCTCTCTCTCTCTCTCTCTCTCTCTCTCTCTCTCTTATCCAGGGTTCAAAATTTGTAAAATTATACATTATATTCATATTGTTGTTATAATTTTTCAGTCAGTTGAGATAAATCTTGAGGAGAAACATTTTGGGTTGTTTTGTGTCTGTATAGGCCTACTATAAAAAGCACTTTGCATTTAAAATTTTGGTACTTGTACTTTTACTTTTGATACTTAAGTACATTTCCACACCAGATACTTTGATACTTAAGTACTTTAAATATGAGCTACTTTAAGACTTTTACTCAAGTCATTTTCTGACGGGTGACTTCTACTTTTACCGAAGTCACTTTCAGGTAAGATATCTGTACTTTTACTCAAGTATGGCCTTCAAGTACTTTATACACCACTGGAGAAAACAAACCTGGTCATGTGTACGTTTTGAGAATCGATTACACAGATCATTGCTTTGTTTCTGTCGCTAAACTTCTCGTTGGACTCCACCTCTCCGCTCGCCACAACCAACATGGACCTCCGTACCTTGATGAGGCCGCCGAACGACCGCGAGCGGGGGTGTTTCTTGCCGGGAGCTGGCGCCGCCTGCTGGGGCTCGTTGGTCGGCGTCTCTGAAGTCGTCTGTTTGACCAACTGCACACAGGGAACAAAACATCACTTTGTGCTATGAGACATTTAACACTGGGAGAACCTCCACAGCCGGACTGTGGGACGGAGGGAAGACGCTGAGGCCAACCTGTCGGACGAGTTTCTTTTTCTTGGCGGAGTCCGGCATGTTGTGGTGGACGTGTCTGAAGAGGTCCTTCAGGGCGTCCTCTGTGTACTGCTGAGCCGGGGACTGGCAGGTCTCCGGAGCAGCCGTCCTCTTCAGGGGACACACGGCACGCCGGGCCGGAGAGCTGCTCGCCGCCAGCAGCTCCAGATCGTCCTGAGAGCACCGAGCAGGTTTAACTGGTTTGATTCAGAGCTTTAATCTACGTCTCAGTTCACTAACGTTTGGCATTTTAAATGAAAAGGGTCGATCTACTGTGACTCTGTGAACTCACCTTGGTCTGCAGAGCCTTGGTCCCAGCGAAGTGAACTCTGGCATAATCCCTCAGGTAAACTGGAGCCTGAGCATCGAACCGGGGACAAGTGACACACTTCATTCATTACATCACATGCACAGATAACTCCCAGCATGCTTCACTCTACAGCAGGGCTATTGAGGCCTGCTGTAGAGTGCAGGACTAGTCAGGTAAGTTTCCATGATATTACTGGGGAAATATATTAGCATGCTGATTGAGGATTGTTCATCTGTTCATCTAGCCTATTTCCGTTCATTTATCCATCTATTGTAAAATATGTTTACAGACGATTCCAATTGTTTGGCTAACTATTTATACCTCTGGCATTGCATTAGTGTTTTTTTACAAACTTTTTTCTCATCTTATTCTACAGAACAATGCCACGTGCACTCTCTCATGTGTGGAGACATTTCACCCCATCCAATGTAGAAGGAAAGGCTGTGTACATGTGCAAATACTGTGCAAAGACCTATGTTAAGAATGACACAACGATGCAGAAGCATATAGTCAAGTGCCCAAAGTTTCCTCAGGGCTCAAATCAGCCTATGACACAACAAAATGTTTATATTTATGTCTGTATACGACAAGGTAAATACAGTTAGTATAAATTACCCACAACATTTCCAGTTTATTCCCATGGAAAGTTTCCAACTTTGAATATTCCCGGAATTTTGCAACCCTAATTACAACAGACACACACTACATCTCAAGGAAGTGGTTTTTAGAGCATATAACTGATGTAGCTCTACTGGCTTGGTCGTGTGTGTGTGTGTGTGTGTGTCTGTGTGTGTCTGTGTGTGTGTGTGTGTGTCTGTGTGGTCAATAATCACCCTGAAGAGCTTCTGTGAGTGTTTGATGAGGAACGCCATGCTGCTGTTCAGTGTCTTCAGGTTGTCTTTCAGGTCCCCGGCCGTCATCTGGAGGACAACACAACAACAACAAACAAACTAAATAACACACATTTACTACATTAACAGATTTCCGTGGTTCAAACATCCTGTGTGCAGCCTCTGGCTCAGGTTCTCAAGGACAAGTCGTACGTGTCTGGGCCACAGGACGTGCGGCGCGAACATGAGGGCCAGGTTGAAGGCGGACATCTTGTTCTTGTCCTGCTGCTTGGCTGTGTAGTACAGCAGGTCCAGCAGCAGCTTGAGCAGCGAGCGGTTGGCCTGAGGCAGCAGCAGGAAGAGAAGCTGCAGCGCCTCGATCTGACGCTCCTTGTTGGGCGCCTCCGTCTTGTTGCCTTGCTCGTCAAACAGAGTCATGTCTGGGACAGAGATGATGATGGAGGATGTAAAGTTACACAGAGTTTGACCTTTTCCCGCTTGATATCCATTTCCCAGGGACATAAACATTAAAAAACACTTTCAAAAATGCAATCACCTGCATCTCCAACATCTTGACTACTGACAGGATACTGGTATTAAGATTAAGATTAAGATCCATTTATTTGTCCCACACACATGCACAGACATGCACAGGCACACTCATGCAAGGGGAAATGTAACCTCTGCTTTTAACCCATCTGGTGCAGGACACACAGAGCAGTGAGCAGCCATGTACGGCGCCCGGGGAACAGATGTTGGGGGAGTAAGGTGCCTTGCTCAGGGGGCACTAGACAGGGTAGGGAGATTTTTGGACAGATCAATCCAGGTTCGTCTTTTTGTTGTTTCTCCGTGGAGTCGAACCAGAGACCTTTTCTGCCCATAGTCTAAGTTTCTGCCACTAGTCCACCGCCTCTCCTCCTATATGTGTGTGTGTGTGTGTGTTTTTTGTGTGTTTGTGCTCCTACCAGCTATCTTAAGGTGTGCGTGGAAGTGTCGGTGTGTGAGCAGCGGCTCGGGCAGCTCTCCCAGGAAAGTCTTGAGCAGCGTGGCCACGTCGTTGGGGTGGAAGTCTCCAGACGCCAGGTCCACATCGGCGCCGCTGTTCAGAAGCTCCTTGAGGGTCTGCTGCCGCACGCTGTTCCCCGGCACCCGGAACAGACCCTCCACCTGCAGGTCTGAGGACGGAAGAGCAGGGGCTGAGCACGGCATGGAGCGAAGATGGGTTAAGTTGCTTTTCTCCTGAATGACAAAACACTCACTTTTGCTGAGGTACTCAATGAGCTGGTAGATCTGAGCGATGCAGCTTTCTGTCAACGGGGTTCCAAACACAACGTCCTTATCTGTGATGTAGCGGGAGATTTTTGAGAGTCAGTGATTATACTTAAAGTTGCTGAAGTTCCCATCAGACAAACTGTTCCTGTGTTTCTGCTCCAGGCTCGTCACAGTCGCACAATTTCCTCAAAAACAAACTCAAAGCTTGAAAGAGTGATGAGGCCTCAACTAGGGTTGCAAAGCGGTGGAAAGTTTCCGGAAACTTTCCATGGGAAGTTTAGCTCGGGAATTTTGAAAAAAAATAAAAAATACGCAAATTAAACCCTGAGCAATAAAAACATCATTCAAAACTCTATTTTAAAGATGTATGGAACGTTGAGTCTCAACCCTCCACTGTGCATTCTTCCATCACATGCACAGATAACTCCCAGCATCCTTCACTCTACAGCAGGGCTATTGAGGCCTGCTGTAGTGAGCAGGACTAGTCAGGTAAGTTTCCATGATATTACTGGGGAAAATATATTAGCATGCTGATTGAGGATTGTTCATCTGTTCATCTAGCCTATTTCCATTCATTTATCCATCAATTGTAAAATATGTTTACAGACGATTCCAATTGTTTGGCTAACTATTTATATCTCTGGCATTGCATTAGTGTTTTTTTACACACTTTTTTCTCATCTTATTCTACAGAACAATGCCACGTGCACTCTCTCATGTGTGGAGACATTTCACCTCATCCAATGTAGAAGGAAAGGCTGTGTACATTTGCAAATACTGTGCAAAGACCTATGTTAAGAATGACACAACGATGCAGAAGCATATAGTCAAGTGCCCAAAGTTTCCTCAGGGCTCAAATCAGCCTATGACACAACAAAATGTTTATATTTATGTCTGTATATGACAAGGTGAATACAGTTAGTATAAATTACCCACAACATTTCCAGTTTATTCCCATTAATTCCCGTTTATTCCCGTATATTCCCGTTAATTCCCATGGAAAGTTTCCAACTTTGAATATTCCGGAATTTTGCAACCCTAGCCTCAACTGATCAAAAGTAAACTGATCTTCATACTGCACGTCACTCACTCCACCTCTCACCTTTGCGTTTGAGGAAGTTGAAAGAGCGGAAGAAGCCTCCGTTCCCCCCCGTCGGGGTCTTGGGACTCTCCTCGCCGAGGAGCTGGGAGAACTCGGTCCCAGGAAGGTCGATGAGGCGAGTGATGTTACTGAGCACCAGCTCCAGGAACACCTCCGGGCTCTCGTGCCGGAGCTTCTCCACAAAGAAGTCTGGGTTGAAGATGACGGGCGGTCGTCCTGCTCGAGAGTCGCCCGGTGATTCCTCTTGATTCATCACCATGCTGGACACTGTACCTCTGAAGGGGGGGGACACAATGTGGTCAACAATTTGAAAAAAGCTATTTGATGGATCAGAGTCTGCTTTACCTACGACTGGAGTTTGGTAAAAATGGAATGGAAACGGACCAGAGGGTAAATAGATGGAAAGAGTTCTTTATTAATCCTATAAAGAAATGGGAGTGCAACTTAAAATTAATCAAGAAAGAAACAACGAACAAAAACAACACAATTAAAGATAGAGACTCAAGATAAACACACGTAATAATAATTCTATGTGATGAATATACACACTGTCTTTAAGTGATGTCGCCTTTTTATTGCTTTTATGCAATCTCATCATCTTTTTTAATTCATTTTTTTACTAATCTTTTTATGAAATACTCCTTTAAGTACTTTTATTTTTGTCTTCATCAGTTTGACCCCCGAGTCTGCTTTGTCGGTCGAAGAACTTTGTAAATCCCTGTTTTAAAGATGCTATAGGAATAAAGTTCAATCATCAAACATATTAAGCAATATATCAACACATGTTAGACATTGTTGTGTTGCTATTGGTGAAAATGACATTGGGATAATTCTGGATATTGCTCCGTGGGTCTGCTGTGACAGATGTCTACTCAGTCCTGTGATGTCCTGGTTGATACCAAGGATCAAAGGCAGCTGCTGAATCTGTTCACAGGGACAAAGTTCAGTTTGTGTTGTTTTATGAGCATTTTAAACCCATAAATCTAAAAGGTGCTGTATTAAAAAGTGTAATATTTCATTATAATCCCTCTGAGCCGGTCCATCATCACAGGATGATCAAAGGCAGCAGCAGCAACATGGTTCTGATCACACAGTGTCCACACAGCTACACACATGTGCGGTGTAAACATGTAAACAATCATGTAAACAAACATGTAAACAAAGCTTGTACACATCGCACTCCATCACAGTGCTGTGTGTTTAGTGGAAAACAACATGAACGCGTTGATGGAGAGAGAGTGAGAGAGAGAGAGTGAGAGAGAGAGAGATCGAGAGAGATGGGAAGATAGATAGATAGATAGATAGATAGATAGATAGATAGATAGATAGATAGATAGATAGATAGATAGATAGATAGATAGATAGATAGATAGATAGATAGATAGATAGATAGATAGGGAGGGAGATAAAGATAGAGAGGAGGAGAGAGAGAGGGATGATAGATAGATAGAGAAATAAAGAGAGAGTGAGAGAGAGAGGAAAAGAGTGAGAGAGAGAGGGGGGAGAGGGAGAGAGAGAGAGGGGGAGAGGAAGAGAGAGAGGATAGATAGATAGAAAGAAAGAGAGGGAGAGAGATGGAGAGGAGGAGAGAGAGTGAGAGGGATGGAAAGATAGAGATAAAGAGAGAGAGAAAGGGATGGATAGATAGATAGATAGATAGATAGATAGATAGATAGATAGATAGATAGATAGATAGATAGATAGATAGATAGATAGATAGATAGAGAGGGAGGAAGATAAAGATAGAGAGGAGGAGAGAGAGAGGGATAGATAGATAGAGATAAAGAGAGAGAGAGAGAGAGAGAGAGAGAGAGAGAGAAAGGGATGGATGGATAGATAGATAGATAGATAGATAGATAGATAGATAGATAGATAGATAGATAGATAGATAGATAGATAGATAGAGAGTGAGGGAGATAAAGATAGAGAGGAGGAGGAGAGAGAGAGGGATGGATAGATAGATAGATAGATAGAGATAAATAGAGAGTGAGAGAGTGTGTTTAGCCGGTTAGCTCCACAGACGCTAGCAGAGACGTGTGGGAGCTGCCTGGGCTAACGGGGCTAACGCTAGCTAACCCCGGCGGGATTTCAAAATAAGAGTTTAAATCGCGCAGGTGGAAGTTTCTGCTCGGGTCGCGCTTACCTTTTGTTTTGACTGTTTTCCTCGACTTGTTTCCCAGCAGCCATTTTTAACTTTGAATCCTCCGCCGTCTGCGCTCAGGCCCCGCCCATCGAGGCTGCCATTGGCTGTTTGTCGCACGTAGGCGGGAGAGGGATTGGCTCCGATTTGCATGTTCCTCGCTCTGATTGGTCGGTTTGAATTCGTAGCGTTTGACAAGAGGAAAACAACATGAACGCGTTGATGGGAGAGAGAGATAGAGAGAGAGAGAGAGAGAGAGAGAGAGAGAGAGAGAGAGAGAGAGAGATAGATAGATAGATAGATAGATAGATAGATAGATAGATAGATAGATAGATAGATAGATAGATAGATAGATAGATAGATAGATAGATAGATAGATAGATAGATAGATAGATAGATAGAGAGGGAGATAAAAAGAGAGAGGAGGAGAGAGAGAGAGAGAGAGAGATAGATAGATAGATAGATAGATAGATAGATAGATAGATAGATAGATAGATAGAAAGATAGATAGATAGATAGATAGATAGATAGATAGATAGATAGATAGATAGATAGATAGATAGATAGATAGATAGATAGATAGATAGATAGATAGATAGATAGATAGATAGATAGATAGATAGATAGATAGATAGGGAGATAAAGATAGAGAGGAGGAGAGAGAGAGGGATGGATAGATAGATAGATAGAGATAAAGAGCGAGTGAGAGAGAGAGAGAAAGGGATGGATAGATAGATAGATAGATAGAGAGGGAGATAAAGAGAGAGAGGAGGAGAGAGAGAGAGAGAGAAAGAGAGAGAAAGGGATGGATGGATAGATAGATAGATAGATAGATAGATAGATAGATAGATAGATAGATAGATAGATAGATAGATAGATAGATAGATAGATAGATAGATAGATAGATAGATAGATAGATAGATAGATAGATAGATAGATAGATAGATAGATAGATAGATAGAGAGGGAGATAAAGATAGAGAGGAGGAGAGAGAGAGAGGGATGGATAGATAGATAGATAGAGATAAAGAGCGAGTGAGAGAGAGAGAGAAAGGGATGGATAGATAGATAGATTTAGGGTTAGGGGGATATGCTACAGATAGGTAGAGGATAGTTTTTATTTTTGTCCCGTTAGTGGCTTTATTATAGAAGATTGATGTGTAGTTCCTGTTATAAGCAGGTTGGTGGTTGGGACTCTTGTTTTGAAGGGGGTTCTATCGATAGAGAAAAGTGTGAAGGAAAATAAACAAGTGTGATGTCCCGATTCTAACCATCTCTTGTGTCCTCTTTCAGTTGAGGCCTCCTGACAGTATAATAATTTTTTACCCAAGGCTTTTTTTTTTTATAAGTGAATGCAATACGCTTCCGTAGTTTTCTATTAAATATGGTTAAATGTTTATTAAACAGTTTCCTCAGAGACTTAAAGATGCTCTGCTCTTCATCGACTCTTCTTCATACTGTAAATGTCTCATTCACTTTTTAGGGCCCGAGCACAGACATCAAAGGTGTCTGGTGAGACCCTATTGAAATTGTAAGGATTATTATTATTATTATTATTATTATTATTATTATTATTATTATTATTATTATTATTATTCAGGCAAACGAATTGGCTTTTTGAGGGCTTTAACATGCTCAACTTCTTACCAAAATTTGCAGAAAGTTAGAAAGTGGTGAAAATTTACGTATTCTGAACGAATTTTCAATGGGCGTCGCAAAATGGCTCAACGGTGCCCCCCGAGACCCCCTGAGACCCCCGGAAGGTGTTCCCATTGACCTATCTTCACAAAAATCGATATACAGGTGTATCATGACCAAACAAACAAAAAAGTCTCTGGGTGCAATTGTAAAAATAAATCAGGAAGCCTGATATTTTGTATTTAGTGGCCATTTTGGCCATATTCCACATTTTTTCTTTGATACACTTGTACCAGGGTTTTCATCGGATCAACTTCAAATTGAGATGAGTGTCATCACAACAAGATGGAGATAAAAACTGACTGACGGATTTTTTTTTAATCACACGGTGTGACCGTGGCGTGGCGTCAAAATCTGATTACACGCCATTAAAACACGATGTTCTGTAACGCGGACATACATGGACCATGAATCCTTTGATTTCAGTCTTCCTAAATCAAAGGAAACTTTATGTCTTGCAAAGGTCACGTCTCTTTCTCTCTCAGAACTGGTTATTTTTGTTTTTTCAGACAAAAAGCATGCAACGCTTCAAAATGGATGTGCTCGGGCCCACCCAGTGCTGCTTTGCAGCCCTAAAAATTTGAGTTATTATTATTATTATTCAGGCAAATGAATTGGCTTTTTGAGGGCTTTAACATGCTCAACTTCTTACCAAAATTTGCAGAAAGTCAGAAAGTGGTGAAAATTTACGTATTCTGAAGGAATTTTCAATGGGCGTCGCAAAATGGCTCAACGGTGCCCCCCGAGACCCCCTGAGACCCCCGGAAGGTGTTCCCATTGACCTATCTTCACAAAAATCGATATACAGGTGTATCATGACCAAACAAACAAAAAAGTCTCTGGGTGCAATTGTAAAAACAAAACAGGAAGCCTGATATTTTGTATTTAGTGGCCATTTTGGCCATATTCCACATTTTTTCTTTGATACACTTGTACCAGGGTTTTCATCGGATCAACTTCAATTATTATTATTAGGGCCCGAGCACAGACATCAAAGGTGTCTGGTGAGACCCTATTGAAATTGTAAGGATTATTATTATTATTATTATTATTATTATTATTATTATTATTATTCAGGCAAATGAATTGGCTTTTTGAGGGCTTTAACATGCTCAACTTCTTACCAAAATTTGCAGAAAGTCAGAAAGTGGTGAAAATTTACGTATTCTGAAGGAATTTTCATTTTAATATTTTAATGATCTTTGCTTTATTATTTATTTTTATTTAGTTTAAACCAACATGTTCCTTCATTGAGGTAAAAATATAAATAATATGTTTTCTTATGATTCAACACATAGAAGCTGATTTATTTATCAGACTCTTAACTAACTTTGTTCATTTAACCAAACCCTGAAGCTGGGATTCCTGAGGTGGTTTAGTCTCAAGTCACAAGAGATACACACGAACGAGAGGTGGGGTTTATATAGATTTAATGATTTACAACAAAAATAAATTCATACATTAGTAAAGCAGGTGGTTGCCTGCTTTATAAATTCAGACAGTCACTGAGAAAGTGATTGATCCCGTACTCCAGAATGAGCTGAATGAGTGCGGCATGTTCAGCGTCACGGGTTTATTTCATATTTGGTAAAACAAATAAAAGTGCAACGGCTCTTCACACTGAAGACGACGTCAGAGGCGGACGTACGATTTAGAAATCAGGCCTGTCCTTCTCCAGCTTGGAGTAGTCCATGTTAACTGCGAAAAGCTGGAAACACACACACACACACACACACACACACACACACACACACACACACACACACACACACACACACACAGAAACAAACATACACAATCAGTATAAAGGAATATGGACTTTGAGGTGAGATAAGATATGGGACATCCTTTACAGATGGAGGTTCATTCTTTGAATCAAACCAATCAAACCAATCACACACATAAGTGTAAAATCAAAATATTCCATATCATTATCATTATCATGATTATTATTATAATTAGAAAGCTGTTACTTTGTACTGGTAGTCTTCTGCTTGTTTCCATGATGTCAAACTGGTGATTTTGTTCTTTTACCTGCACCAAGGACGAGATGTTTCCACCAGTTTGTTTGAAGAGGAAAGAAACGCTGAGTCATGATTCCAGTGAAGTCGGTGGAAGGATGTTTATTGAGCATTAAAGCAGAGACAAGTAGAAACAGAACTTTTCTCCCTGAGATGTTTTTCTTCTCGTTACATCTGGTTTGTCACAGAGGAAATGATCCATGTGTTTGACTCATAGACTGAATATAAAGGCTTTGACTGGGATGTGCTGCTGTTATACTGCAGCGCCACCTGTGGGTCAAAAGTAGAAAAGCCACCACCGCTCTGCACCTGATGCAGAAATGAAAACGTCCCATTTTTAAGTCCAGAGTTTTGATCTTTTGTGTCAAAGACAAAACTCTGATTTTTAACTCAAAGTGATTTCAATGTGTTTAACTTTGTGTTGAACTAAATCAATTTGTGACGTGAATCCAGGAACTTTAAGATCATAAACAAACATATACACAGAATGTGGTTCTACACACATGGAGACATACTGAGGGACAAAGGTGGAAAATAATAAAGACAAACTTAAACACACTGTATGTGACTCTTTATAGAGGGTTTATATATTCTGCTTGTGTTGTGTCATTTCAATAAACACATTCACAAACACAATCATGGCAGGAAGGTTGCTGGTTTGAATCCGGTTCAGATGGGTTCTTCCTGTGTGGAGTCTGCATGTTCTCCCCGTGTTTTCTCCAGGTGCTCCGGCTTCATCTCACAAACACATGCAGATTAGGGGTTGTGTAGATTGGAGACTACACACAAGCTGCTGCTGCTTCAGCCTCTGGATCCTCAGGACACAGCTCAGCCTCCGTCCACACACACTGTCCTCTTCACACTCAGCTTCACTAAGATCCCCTCCTCCACCTGTTGAGAGAAGAAGACATCAGTGTCACAGAGACTCACTTCATCAGCTGTGAGTCAGTGATGCAGCTCATCCAGTAGAAAGAGCAGCAGGGACTTCAGTCCTGTTCAGAGGTGGAGCAGCTTCCTCTCTGCTTCATGTTCACGTGTTGGAATGAACACGCTAAGAGCTCAGTGTGTGTCCTCTGCATGTCAAAGTGCAGAGTGGACACCTGATCAGTTCTTCACTGATGAAGTGAGAGGACAAACTGTCTCAGATCAGATGAAGACGACACCGTCTCTGTCCCTCGTGTGAGGCTGTCAGCTGTGGTCCAGCTTGTGTAAGTTACAGCGCCCCCTGGTGGCATCTGTTAAAAATATATTACGTGACCACGACATAATAACGTGTGAACGAGATAAATAACTCGAGGCCACGAGATCTGAATCTGTTGTTTACTCACAAGACGAGTGGAAGACAAGAAGACACACACTGTCTCAATGACTCTGTCATGAATTCACCTTCCTATTAATGTTTTCACTTGTCATATTTCCATATACTAATCCCTGTGTCGTTTCAGAGTTCAGCCACTCCTCTCCTGCTCTGCACTTCCACACCGGCTCCACCCACATACGCACCTGTCTCCAATCCACTCATTAGTTACCTCCAGTATATCTGCCTGCCAGTTTCCTTTGTCCTCTGCCAGATCGTTAGTGTTTAGTACCTTACCTTCCAGCGTTACCTTCCTTACTTATCGCCTGCCTGACCTCCTTGTGATCTACCTGCCTGTTCTCTGGACCCTTCTCTCGCCTACTCCCTGTCGGACATTGTTTGCTGTGGATTGACCACCTGGCTCCTGACCTCGGCTCTGTTTCCTGGATTCCCCTTTCGCCTACTCCGTACTGGTTCTGTTTGCTTCGGACTGTCTGCCTGGATCTTGATTCGTAATAAACCAAGAACTTTGCTTAATCCCAGTCTGCTTCTGTGTCGTGCATTTGGGTCCACGCCTGGCACTTCTGCCAGCCCTGACAGTCTCTGAGGACAAACACATGGACCTGTCTCCAGGAAGCTGACTGAGGTCATCTGGTGTTTTGGGGACAGGATGAGTCTGGAGACATTGAGATGTTCAGGGTGAGTTAGAGATCAACTGAACCAACCAGACCTTGATTTAAACTTCCCTTATCCGTCCCTTTAAGGAGAGTGTGCACCACACAACAGTGTAGAGTCACTGTGGTCAGTGGGCGGAGCTTTTATACGGGTTGATCTCCAACTTAACCTGGAGCAGGTTAACCGTTCATTAGAAGTTACCATGGTGATTTACCTTGTTAAGAAGTGGACGAGCTTCGTAGGACTGAAAAAACTAAACCTGAGGTTAACCTGATAACCACAAATCCTGCTTGGTAGCACAGACCCTGGATCTGTGATACTGACTGTGTTTAGTAAAATACTGATGAAAGCAGCGTGGACTGACTCCACCCATCTACTGACCTCAGAGTCTCCAGTCGACAGGTTGGACTCTGCTGTAGATCAAGCAGCTCCTTCACTTTTGAGTACTGCAAGTTGTTGTCTCTCAGATCCAGTTCTCTCAGATGAGAGGGGTTTGACCTCAGAGCTGAAGCCAGAGAAGAACAGCTGATCTCTGACAGACTGCATCTCCCCAACCTGGATAAAGAATTAAACTTAACCGTAAGTCAAAGTTCATGTGTGAAAATAACAGACACATATTCATGTCAGCACAGAATAATAGCAGGGAAGATATATATGAAATCAGACATGTTGGACTAAAAACGAGTCCTGATTCAGTACAAATAGATTATTTGGACCCGGTCTCTGTCCTGCACATCAGTTTAGGAAATCCAGAACTAAAGTCAGTGTTTTAGCATGTAGCTGAATATTTAAAATATAACAGATTAATTAATGAATGTATTCAAGTTATGTATGAAGAGGAATTATGTTGAATTAGAATTAAATGAGATAAATTGTGTATAAATGCTATGAGATCTACAAAAGTCAGTCAGTGAACTGACCTCAGAGTTGCCAGTCGACAGGTTGGACTCTGTAGAAAACCACACAGCTCCTTCACTCCTGAGTCCTGCAGGTCTTTGTTTCCATCCAGATCCAGTTCTCTCAGATGAGAGGGGTTTGACCTCAGAGCTGAAGCCAGAGAAGAACAGCTGATCTCTGACAGTTTGCAGAGACTCAACCTGGATAAAGAAATATGAATATTAGAATGCGTCCTCCTGTTGTTGTGGATCGTCATCATGTCAACACAGACTCTCAACATGCTGCTGACCTCAGTCCAGTCTGTGACCTGAAGATCAATATCAGATCAGACATGTTGGACCATTGTTTCATTCATCAGCTTCTTCTCTATGTGTTGGTCACTGAGCAGGTTTGTGTATTTAAACACTGTTTAAAGTAGGGAGGGCTCCTGATGTCACTTCCTGTTTGTTTCTATACTTATCAACTTTCCAACGTGTTTCAATAAGAATGTGTCTTATTTTGAAAACCTGAGGAGGATGAGTGCTCGGCCTCAGTCCACATGTTATTTACTGACACTTTCTTAGTGATCAGGAGCAGGTGAGTGCAGGTGAATGGAGTTGATGAGGTGGACGTGACTGACAGGCTGGGTGAGGGACAGATGACTGAGGGACAGTGAGCAGAGCAGAACTGAGACAATTTAAATAAATAATGACCCAATAAGAAAGAAAGTCTGAAAAGTGAAGAAGGATTTAAGGACCTCAGAGTCTCCAGTCGACAGTTTGGACTCTCCAGTCCAGAACACAGCAGCTTTACTCCTGAACCCTTCAGGTTGTTGTTTTTCAGATCCAGTTCTCTCAGATGTGAGGGGTCTGACTTCAGAGCTGATGCCACGACTTCACAGTGAGTCTCTGAGAATCCCCAACCACAGAGTCTGTAATTAAAGAAAATATCAAATCTGTGAGAATTAAATCAGAAAACACAACATTCATACAAAATGTGATCAGGTGACCCTCACCCTGGTAAATCCCCTTTTTGTTAAAATCTCCTCAAGAGGATCCTTTCAGATTTGGTTCAAGCATTCATTCAGACTAACAGAGGAACTCCTGAGATGCAGGTGGTCAGAGGTCAGAGGTCAAAGGTCACAGAACATGTATATATATATATATCTATATAAACAGTATATACAATAACCTCCCTTGGACCCCACATGGTCGTATATCTGAACCCTCAAACTCCAGCACAGTGATCACATTGGATTTCATTCTCCACATCTGATCTAGTTGTTCTCATATGTACATGATAATAATAACTTTATTACACACACACACAACCCCCCCCCATCCACACACACACACACACAAAGGCTACACTAACAGTGTTGACCACTGCGACACCATGCTGCTCAAAACAATGAGAATTCCCTCTCTCTGCCAGCTGACACACACACACACACACACATACACACCACACCACACCACACCACACCACACCACACCACACCACACACACACACACACAAGAGTGTATTTGAAGAACGACTCATCTCCCCCGATTGAACATGTTATTGATCATGTCTGGACTCACCGAGCCTTCCTGCAGTTCCTCACAGCTGGGATCAGTCTCCATCGACCCTGGTATGATGTGTTGAACTTCTTCAGGTCCAACTCATCCAGAACCTCCTCTGACATCTGCAGCATGTAGGCCAGAGCTGAGCAGTGGATCTCAGAGAGTTTCTCCTTTGATCTGTTCTTTGACGTCAGGAACTGTTTCATCTGCTGATGAACTGAGTGGTCTTTCATCTCAGTCAGACAGTGGAAGATGTTGATGCTTCTGTCAGGAGAAATGTCATCACTCTTCATCTCCTTCAGGTTGTTGATGACTCTCTGGATGATCTCTGGATTGTTCTCTGTCCGACCCAGCAGGCCTCCTAAGGCTCTCTGGTTGGACTCCAGACTGAGGCCGTGAAGGAAGCGAACAAACAGGTCCAGATGACCATTTGTACTGGTGAGGGATTTCTCCATGGTTCTCTTCAGGAGGTCATCCAGGGAGAAGGTGCTGTCTGTGTCCTCACATGTTCCCAAGAAGCGGTTGAGTTCATCTGTGTTCCTCTCGGTGTAACAGTGGAACATGTAGACTGCAGCCAGAAACTCCTGAACGCTCAGATGAACAAAGCAGTAGACTGATTTCTGGAAGATCACACACTCTCTTCTGAAGATCTCAGTACAAACTCCTGAGTACACCGAGGCCTCTGTGACATTAAGACCACAGCGCTCCAGGTCTTCTTGGTAGAACATGATGTTTCCTTTCCTCAGATGTTTAAGTGCCAGCCTCCCCAGCTTCAGGAGAACGTTCCTGTCAGTCCTCGTCAGCTGCTGTGGAGTCGTCTCATGTCCCTCACCGTACTTGTTGTTCTTCCTCTTTGTCTGAACCAGCAGGAAGTGTGAGTAAAGGTCAGTCAGGGTCATGGGCAGCTTTCCTCTCTGGTCTGTGGTCAACATGTGCTCCAGAACTGTAGCACTGATCCAGCAGAAGACTGGGATTTGACACATGATGTGGAGGCTCGTGGACGTCTTGATGTGTGAGATGATTCTATTGCAAAGCTCTTCATCACTGAATCTCCTCCTGAAGTACTCCTCCTTCTGGGCATCAGTGAAGCCTCGTACTTCTGTGACCCTGTCAACACATGCAGGAGGGATCTGATTGGACGCCGCAGGTCTGGAGGTTATCCAGACGAGAGCCGAGGGAAGCAGATTCCCCCGGATGAGGTTTGTCAGCAACACGTTGACTGATGACCTCTGTGTGATCTCAGAGACAAGCTCCCTTTGGTTGAAGTCCAGAGAAGGTCTGCTTTCATCCAGGCCGTCAAAGATGAACAAAGGTTTACAGACAGCGAGCGTCTCTGCCGTGAGCTTCTGTAACGCTGGATGGAAAACACGGAGCAGCGTGAGGAGACTGTGCTGCTGGTCCTTCACCAGGTTCAGCTCCCTGAACGAAAGCACAGTCAGCAGACCCACATCCTGGTTTTCTAAACCCTCTGCCCAGTCCAGAGTGAACTTCTGCACCGAGAAGGTTTTTCCAACGCCAGCGACGCCGTAGGTCAGGACGACTCTGATGCGTCTCTGCTGGTCAGTGGAGGCTTTAAAGATGTCGTGGCACCTGATGGGAGTGTCGTGGAGGATCCTCATCTTGGAAGCCGTCTCAAGCTGCCACACCTCATGTTGAGTATTAACCTCTTCACTCTGTCCCTCTGTGATGTAGAGCTCAGTGTAGATCCTGTTGAGGAGGGTTCTGCTTCCTGTTGCATCACTTCCTTCAGTCACATGTTCACATCTCCTCCTCAGACTGAGCTTATGTTCATCTGAAACCTCCTGCAGACCACGATCTGCTGAAAGACAAGAAACAATGTCAGAGACAGAGAATCTGAGAATCTGCTGATTCATCAGATAAAGAAAAACTACAGAAAATAAAAGCTGTTTAACTTTGTGCTTTTCTAACGATGTTAAATGTTGATGCTGTATGAAGGAACAAAATAAAACCACATGTGCTGTTGTCAGAAGTGAAGACATCAGCAGACACATGTACAGTGCTGCTCTGACCGGCTGTCTGACCTCCAGCTCCTGTTCTGGATCTTTGTCCACACTGTGGACAGGAGGAGTCTCCTGAAGAACCAGACTGGTCCCAGTATGAGGTGATGCACTGTCTGCAGAACCAGTGTCCACAGCTGGTGGAGACTGGATCCTTCAGGACGTCCTGACACGAAGCACAGCAGGACGACTGCTCCTCCTCAGAAACATGACTCCTCCTCCTCTCCCTGTGAAGACATGTCCTGATAACTCACATGTCACAGTCACAGGTTGTCATTACTTCTGTCAAGGACGTTTGGTTTTCACCCAGTATGTTTGTGTGTTGGTTCGTTAGTGGGATTATAAAAAATTACAGATTAGTAAACTTGGTTTGAAGGTTGTTGTCTGTGAACCAGATCGGGGGGGGGTTCCTCTTTCACAGACATGTTCAGAGGACTGATGTTTACCAGTGTGTGGAATTTGGTGCAGATCCAAATCAAAATGAGTCTCTAGTGGATTTCAAAGTGGTTTCATAAGGAGCGTGTTGGTTCTTGGTGGAGGTCTGAGCTCTTTGAGTGATTCTGAGAGATTAGTCACCAACTTCAATGAAGCTGTATCCTAATGCAGGGGCCACACTAGAGGAAACTAGATCCTCTTCAGAGCAGGTCCCAGTAGAAACAGTATCTTACTCTGTGTGTGAGGGTCCAGGTTCATTACTGAAGTTTGGAGGCTGTCTCATGGACCAGTCACTCTTCAGAGACAGACAGCTGGACCCTGGAGACTCTGCTCTCAGTCTCTTGTCCTGACCTCTGCAAACACAAACATGTTTTTATTCAGAACACATCATTCACTGGTTCATTCTCTGAGGATTCAGTTTGGAGCTTCACATGTTTGTAGCAGGTCTCTTTCTTTGTGTGTGAGGGTCCAACTTGCTCTGAAGTGTCCTCGTCCATGTTGCACCGGGTCGGCTGCGGCTCAGTTGTGGTTCAGGCCGCTCTGCTCTTCTAGATATTCAAGGTCTGGTCTATTTCCTTCTGGTTCTGCGCTCAGTTTACAGCAGAACTAAGTGAAATGATCTTTCACACCAGTTTCAATGTTTATCTGTTGAAAATGTCACAAACACAAATATTGGCAACACTTCCTGTAGCCGACCCATTTCCAAATAAAAGCACTCCATCATTTCTGTTTGACTAAATCAATTCATTTATTTTTAAATGTTTTTATTGTGAAAAGATGCAGGGCTTCATAGTTTGTCTTAATGGTATTTATTTGAGTACACAGGATGTCTTATATACAAGGAAATACAGTGATCACATCAGAAACCTCAGGAAGGACAAGAGTCTCTCTCTCTCTCTCTCTCTCTCTCTCTCTCTCTCTCTCTCTGACATGTGACCTCAGGAAGCCTCCATTATTTTTGGATATTTCAGTCAATTACACGATTTATTCAGCCAGTTTCAACCATTTCATTGAGAACATTATTACATTAATAATATTGATATATTTTTAAGGGTACCAGAGGTTGTCTGGTTGACTGTTTTCTTCTGAAATGTAACGGACCCTTCTGTTCTGACATAACTATGCTCAAAGTTCAGTTGGATTGACCTGAAAAACATCATTATATAAATTCTACTTAATGTTTGCATCTGCCTGATATCAGGAAATGTTAGTTAGTCTGAACCTAAACGTCCTTGTGACTATTTAATGTTCTGCCCAGTGTCTATATACACTCAGGAGAGAGGGGGGCATTTTGTCTGAGCACTGGACACGTCCTGCCTGCATGAGATCGAAGGATGACTTAAAAGCATAAAAGCTGGCACATCCCACCCGCCATTTGTCAGATCCTTGATACCTGCAGAGGTATTGAGGATTCTGTCTTGATTGGCAAAGTGTTTGCTTAGTAACTCTGTTTGTGTTCAAATCTATTATCTGTAAATTGTTTCTTGACCATTAATTGAATACTTTGATATAATTGAATTGATCACTCAGTCTGGTGGTTTATTTCCTCACCAGGGAATTAAATACAAATTCCAACCACAGAGGTGTACTATTGTACAAGTACAATAATAAAGTTCCCTTTCATGTAATTTTTTTTTTTTTAAACTGTAGTGTTTATTCAGTTTTTTCTATTTACACATACAAGACATATACAACAAAGAAAAAATCAGATTTATACAGTTTACAGTTCACATGTCTTTCGTTATGTCATACAACACCCATTTTTTCCACTTTGTTATAGAAACATCTTCCTTCAGTCGAAGTTGGTCATTCTCTCCATACAGTATATTCTCTTACAATCCCGAACCATTGTTCTATGGTAGGAGATTCAGTTTTGTACCAGTTCCTTGTTATTGTTTTCTTAGTTGCAATCAACAGTATCTTGACTATATATCTATCACTTCCAGTTACACTTCCAAGGTACATAGTCTTGCTTTGATTTGGTATTTCATATCCCAGTATGTCTTTAATTGTGGCACCCACAGGCGGTGGACTAGTGGCAGAAACTTGGACTATGGGCAGAAAAGGTCTCTGGTTCGTCTCTGGTTCGACTCCACAAAGAAACAACAAAGAGACGAACAGAACCTGGATTGATCTGCCCAAAAATCCAAGAGGATTCTCCCTACCCTGTCTAGTGCCCCTGAGCAAGGCACCTTACTCCCCCAACATCTGCTCCCCGTGCGCCGTACATGGCTGCCCACTGCTCTGTGTGTCTGGCACCAGATGGGTTAAAAGCAGAGGTTAAATTTCCCTTGGCATGAGGTTGCCTGTGCATGTCTGTGCATGTCTGTGCATGTGTGTGGGATAAATAAATGTATCTTAATCTTAATCTTAATCCCAAAAGGAGCGCAGCCTGGGGCACATCCAGAAAATATGTGCATGGTTAGCTTCTTTGCTCCCACACTCCCGCCAGCATGATTGTTCTGTAGCACTTAGTCTACTTTTTATCTTAGGTGTTATGAAGAAACGCGTCAGATTTTTCCACCCAAATTCCCTCCACATTCGTGAGTTAGTGGTAGTATGTGGTGTTTCACACCTTTCAAGCCACTCCTCAGGGGTGATGCCAGCTCCCTCTCCCATCTAGCCCTAATGTAATCAGTTGAAGCATTCGTACAGTCTCTGAGGTTTTGATATAACACAGATACGACCTTGATTTTCGACCCATTATATACTCGCGTTAGTACATCTATCACTCCGTTTAATTTTTTTGGGCTCCCTATTTCCCTTATAAAATAATCCCTTAGCTGTAGGTATCTAAAAAAATCCTCATTTTTTAATCCATAAGTTTCTCTAAGGTCCTGAAAAGACATTACGTTTCCTTTCTTGAGTATTGTACACATGGCTGTGATTCCCTTCCTCTCCCAGTTTCTGTGTGACAGGTCACTCAAGTTTGGCTTGAATCTTTCATCATATGCAATCCAGCTCAACAACCTCACTTCCTTTTCCAATCTATGCCTTTTAATGAAATCAGCCCAGATAGTCAGTGTGTGGGAGGTTATTGGATCTATTGAACCTTTTAATGTTTTTATCAATGTAATGTTGCCCAAAAGGGATTGCACTGGTTTATTAGTCACCCTCATCTCAATCTCTTTCCATTTGGAGTTATAATGTTTGTCACACCACTTGACTATTGGTCCAAGTTGTGCTGCCTCATAGTAATCCTTTAAATTTGGGAGTACCATACACCCCCGATTCTTAGCCAGTTGTAGCGTGCTATATTTTATTCTTGGTTTTTTACCGCTCCAAATGAACCTCAATATCATTTTGTCCCAGGTTTTAAATCTTTCTAGCGGTATCTTAACAGGAAGGGACTGGAAAAAATACAACAGCCTAGGGAAAATGTTCATTTTAATAATGTTGATTTTTGAACTGAAGTCCAGTGATATGGTCGACCATCTCTCAATATCCCTCCTAATTTGTAGGTGGATCTGATCATAATTTATTTTCTGAAGATGGCTTATCTGTTTTGTTAAGGTTACCCCGAGATATTTTATGCTTTCTGAGTTCCATTTCAATTTATAGGCGTTTGTAGTTTCTTGGGACATAATAATTGGTATAATTAAAAGTCAGAAGCTGTTTTTTACTCACATTTGTTTTATATCCTGAGTGTTCTCCGTATATACTTATAAGTTTCATCAAATGTGTTAGGCTTACATCAGGTCTTTCGAAATATATTATTACATCGTCTGCAAACAGACTTATTACATGTTTTTGTTCTTTTATATTTATTCCCTTTATGTCCTCACACTGCCTTATAGCCTGCGCCAGAGGTTCAATGTATAAGGCAAAGAGGAGTGGGGACAGGCAACATCCTTGGCGTGTTCCCCTCTGCAACTTTATGTTTTTTGTTATACTACCATTCATTTTTATTCTAGCTATAGGATTCTGGTAGATTGTATTGATGCATTTAATGGCTTCTTTGTTAAATCCAAATTGTTCCAATGTTAAATATAAAAATGTCCAATTTACGCTATCGAAAGCCCTTTCATGTAATATTGGTTTATGTAATTTGTAAATCCACCAATAAACCTGCATGGCCACAAATAAACGTTGAATAAAAAAAATGTTTGCAACTTGAGCATTTCCTGATCTACACTCAAACTAATAAACTACATTAAAGTTAATTAATACAAGCTTGTAAAACTTCCTGTGTCCTTCAACCCCCGGCCACTAAGAGAAGGAAACTCAACATCTAGTATCATGTTCACGTCATAAAGGCTGGAAATGAATTACAGATCTTTATAGACAGTAACACTGAGAGCACATCAGTCAGCAGCTTGAAGCAGCACTTGTCAGGATTTCAAATTTTAGTTTCTCTATGTGTCTGACTGAACTCTTAACCAAATAAAGATCGGAGTAGTTTTGGCTAGATATTATGCCTTCATACAAATGATTTTTAATAACCGTTGCTGTGTAGTGTTAATAATGAATCTTTTAATTGTTCTAAATTCTAACTTCTGATATTAAAGGCTTATTCCCTTCGATGCACTCAACATCACACAGAGTTCACGGAACTGTCCCTTCTGGGGCAAAGTCAGACTGACGATGTTTGGGTTTAGTTTTCGAATGTTTACACAGTCAGGATTGTTTTGATATAGCAGAAACATAATAATCTTTTCTCCAATTGTAAACACTGTTTGGCCCTTGCAACTATCAAAGGAGGCTTGAGATTGGGAGATTTTGCTCCTTGTCACTTCCTGGATCCAGTGCCAAGAGGAGTGGGACCTTCAAGGGCCGAACCTCAGTGATTTGCGGGGACGCCCCTTCAATATTTTATAACCAATCACATTCAATCTACTGTTATAATTATATCAAACCCCTTCTGTTCCCGGCCATTGTTAACTTCCTATTGCTAACTGAATTAGCATGGGCTGTGATAATTGTCCATTGCTTTGCTGATTCATACCTGTTCATTGCTTTCTAAATAAATACTTGATTGAATAAAACCGAGTTCGGATCTTCTCATATAGAAGGATACAAAGAACACGCCTGACACTAGTATCATGTTCACGTCATAAAGGCTGGAAATGAATTACTGAACTTTATAGACAGTAACACTGAGAGCACATCAGTCAACAGCTTGAAGCAGCACTCTGTATCTCCACTCAGTTCTATGGCTTTGTGCCCAAATGAAGGTCCAACACAAGCTCTTCAACTTTATATTCACTTCAAAACCACTATGAAGTTGTGTGTGTGTGTGTGTGTGTGTGTGTGTGTGTGTGTGTGTGTGTGTGTGTGTACCTGGTCGATGTTCCTCACACCTCAGCCAGTGAGTCCAGAGCTTTACTGGGATCCACAGTGAAGACTCTCCACTGGTTGGTGACCACTGCTGTAACGTATGATTGTGAAAACACGTTCTGTTATTAAACACTTGATGAACAGATGAAGATAAAAAGTGAAACTGTGAGTTAACTCTGTTAATTAGTCCTTTGAAGGCTCTTTGATCCAGACCTGCTGCTCACATCTGTCTCTGGGATCCGATCACATGACGTCTGTCACCAGGTGTGAACTGACAAACTTAGAGTCATGTGATCAGCAGACGGATGTTAACAGCAGGTGTGAGAGTGAGACAGTAAAACTTTCAGAAAGTTGTGTTCACACTCACCTGCTCACTTTCTTTCCTCCTGCTCGTCCAGGTGAAAATGGAGTCTGACCGCTCGCTGTTCTAATGCTCCTCTTCCCTGTTGAACCAGTTCACTCTTGATTCCACCCAGTTCAAAGTCCAGTTCATACTCATGAAGATTAACTGGTTCACAGTTTTATTGTGATGTTATGATGTAGATTACAAATTAATGATCATGTATTTAGTTACTTATGGACGGTGTGGGATCATGAATCCAGATCTTCACTTTAACACTGAGTCCTGACTGTGAGCGTCTCCTGGGACTGAGCCGTACAATGTGATTCATCATGATGTTTAAATCATGCTAAAAACTACTTTCTATGAAAACAAGAAATAAAACTGATGTGTGAGTGTAAATAATATTTCACAGAAAACTTGACCAAAGCCTTGATCATATTTTCATTGGATTTATTTGACATGTAAGTTGTCATTTAGTGTTTTATTCACATACAGTATAAAACAAGTTGATCTCAAAGCTTATTGGAGAATCGTGACGTTGAAAAAACAGTTTTTATTTCCTTCAAAGAAAAACACACGTTTGTTTAAGTATAAACACAAAATACTAAACTCTAACACATGAAGGAAGAAAACCATAGAAAATAGAGTTCTTTAATATACATTGTCGTGAATAATAATTATTAGTTACATGGCAGAACTGATAAGATGCACAAACCAGGTATTTTCAAGCAAGGTCCATTTCATGTGTGCGTCTCCACTCAGGCCTTTAATCCACCCACTGTAATAAGTATGAGGTCTAGATCTCATCAGTGTAGATCAGCAATACATAAATACATGTAGAACAACTGCCAGTTTACATGAAGCAGAGAGAGAGCGAGAGTTTTAAAAAAATGTTTTATTAGGTCATATTTTTTGACAATACACATTGAAAGACCTAATAAGTTATTTTTAAAAGACACATTTATCCCTAAATGAATAAATAAAAGAATCACACAAGATAATCAGCATGAACAAGTTCTCGATTTGTCACAGAACATAAAACATCTTGGAAACATCACAGATCATTGAAATAGTCCAGGTCACCTGATGCTTTATAAAAACTAACATCAACCAACAGTCTGGCTTTAATCATGTTGACAGGGGCTGACTCAATGTGGACTTCCTGCTCTACCTTCCTCTTCCTGGTTATATACACGGCCATCTTAGCCTGACCTAAAACAAAATTTAAAAGATGGCTTTTGCGTTTTTGTTGGCGAGTGTATTTAAAACCATAAATAAAAACCCTGCTTGTTAAAAACCTCTTTAAAACTGGTAAAACAACTTGTAAAAACAGTGAAAGAGAGTTTCCTTAAAATCACAAAATGAGCATTTGTCTTCCACTGTGTTCTTGATTATTGATAAGAAGGCGTTCACCGCCATGATGCTTAGGAGCAACCTCAGTGGAGGTTTGTAAAGTTACCTCCACTGAGGTCCGGTTTCTTGGGCTCCAGCAAAATATCTCCCCGAGGGAGTGTCTCCTCGTCCATTCAGTTTTTTAATGTTAAGTCTTTTTATCATCATTAGACTTGGTCGTTATATTGTATTAGGGACAGTTATGACTTTTATTACAACAGCATCAAGACTCCAGTATCAGGTCCTGTGTCCTCCAGAGTAGGAGTGTACCTGGATCAAAGTGCAGGTGTTCTGTCCTTCTACAGCGTCTCTGACACCATGACTCTACTCCACAGAGTGCAGACCACATTCACTCAGCCTCTCTATGCTGGAGTTAATGTTTTTTGTCCTGGAGACACAGCTGAGTTCTGTAAACTCAAATAGACTTGAGTCATTAAAAGCAGTGATTTAGATTCTGTGAGTAAATCTTTAACTTCTTTTCTCTCCATGTTTGTTGACCAAAGTTCGTCGTTGTGACGTTTCTGCTCCGCACAGAGATCAGCTGTCAATCATTCCTGACGGACAGCACTATGACGTCTTTTCATTGGTCGTTGTGTTGATGTTTCAGTTTGTCGAGCTGGACCCATGTTGCATCTCACAGCTCGTTGCTTTAAGCTGCAGAAGCTTGGGTGAAGCTTTCACATTTCTCCTTGCAGAACAAGTGCAATCTGAAAACTAATGCACAACCACAAGAGGGCGCCTTTGTTTTGTGGACCACACCCTGTGTTGTGCACACAACTTTCATCTGTCAAGCTGGACTCTGTCACAGCCTGGCTCTGTAAAACATTCGAACATCTCTCTTTACCTTCAGCCGCGCTGCAGAGGTTATCCAAATGAATCCTTTTCAACACGTGGCATGAAATTCAATCTGTGTTTTCTTCTTCACCTCCTGAGCTGAAAAGGTGGAATATGTAACTTCACTTGTAATAAAGAAAATCCCCAACATGAGCGTCTGCTTTCATTAGCTTCTTTAAAGTGGCTTCAAGTCTTTATTTGTGTTTTCAGTTGAAGAAATGATAATTTGCTTATTTTTTTAGGGGTGCAACTGATTCAGTGATTGATTTCATCAGTTCAATCAATTAATCAATTAATCAATTAATCAATTAATCGATTAATCAATTAATCAATCAATCAATCAATCAATCAATCATTCAATCAATCAATCAGCTCCACAACAAGACAGGGTCCCATAATGCTCATCACTGTTTAGTTCCCTGGTACCAGAGGACGTTTGACATTTTCTCTTGTGTAACTTCATGTTCTGATTTTCTGATGTGAAATTATGTTTTACATAGATATATAGATATCTACTTGTATCATTTAAATTCTGATTGTATTCACTACTTAACTTTCTGCATCAGTATTAATAAACTCATATTCAAAATGGATTTCGACTGCTCCTAAACGTCGACTCTTAAGTTTAACAAATAGTCCAAAGAAATATCTGAATTGATTAATCAATTTAAAATGCTCACAATCAATAATAAATATTGACAAATTATTGAAAATAAGAGCTTTGGAAATCTTCACATTCAAGAAGCTGAGTTAAATGATTTTTGTTTTTACATCTTTTGATTAAATAAATGATAATATAATTTTTTATCATTTATAATAAAAAAAGCAAATTTGTAACAATTGAATAATAAATAAATGCTCTAATGGTTGAGCTTCAGTGAACTGGTTGATTTCTTAGTAATCTGAGAAGCTGTCAAAAACATAAAGATGATGAGTTGACAGTAATTTAAAAGTAAACTGTGTGTGTGAGACAGTCGAGGGACAGGAGAGGACAGGGGAGGACGGGGGACGTCTCTGAATGGAAGACAGCTTTCCAGGTTCAGGTTCACAAGCAGTCGCTGGAGGCAGGGACCCAGCTCCTCTGAGGACTGGAGGCTCTCTTACATCCGACTGTGGGACCGACTCTGCACCAGTCAAGTCGAGGTCAGTGGGGTCACCTGGTACGTAGCCTCCACTGCTCTGAGCTTGTGCTCCAATCAGTTCTCTTCCTTCACGTTCCCCTCTATCTCTTCTGTTTCTCTTCTGTGAAGCCTGAGATGTTATCTGCCTGAGCAGGTCTGCAAGAGGAACAGAGACACGGTGGATTCATCTCCACCTCGGAGTGGAGTACTGGTTAACTCACCTTCAGACAGAGAAATGGATACTATCAGCTGGAACTTGCTCCTCATTCATTCAACACACTCTGTGACGTGAAGCAGCCTCTGGGGACCAAGCTGCTGCTGATCCACAGCTCCAGAGACGAACCAGTCTGTGTGGATCCAGGTCACGACCCCACTGTCCCTGGACTCTGCGTTGTGTCCATCAACGCTGAGGGAAAAGAGGACGACCACTGTTGACCTGCTGGTCGGGGACGTTTATCTTCTCCACAGCTCTCTGCATGGACAGAATGATATCAGTACAGTGACTTCACTAAACCAGCTTCACACATGCACACCTCTCTCCTCCTGTTACATACATCACGTTCAATATGACACATCTCATTCAGATCGTGAAGATACGATTGTGACAAGTTTAAAGAAATGTCCCCGACCACTGGCAGCAAATGTTATGAAACATTATATTTGGGACACGAACGTACACAATAAAAATATTCTCTGTGTACAAAAAAATGACTTATCAATACAAAACTAATCAACTCAAAACAGACGACAATGCCGTAATTAGCAACACAAAGAAAATGCACTTGTCTTCTACGTGTGTGGCTTCACTTTTTTATCCGGAGATATTTGTTTTCTTTTTGTTCTTTTCCTCTATCGACTTCTGTGGACTCTCTGCAGAGTTCTGCCTCGTTGGATTACACCTCGGAGCTCAGAAAGACGCCACAGCTGAATAACCCAGCTCCTGTATGAGCTGTATCAACACCCACTGGGACAGAGAGGAGCAGAGAGGAAGCTCCAGCTGTCCTCAGTGGAGACAGACCTTCACACAGACACTCTGCTGCTTGAAGAGATTTTGTAATTTCTGCAGAGTTAAAACAGTAAATGGTAAAAACTCTCAGGATCAGGTTCGTGACGACTGGGATCGATTCTTTGCTCCGTCACAGACAAACTTCATCCAACTGGTTCAGAACCGAAAGAACTCTGGTGTCACTTGTATTATATAGAAACAGTTTGAGCAGTTTATCATTTTCTTTGATAGAAGCTGAACAGTTGTTGACGTGGTTCCTTTGCTCTTTGTCATTGTTCTTCTTCAGAACTCCATTAACTTTGCTGTGAGTCTGTATCATCTCTGGCTGCATGTGCTGTTGTGACAGCTCAGCTTCACACTGAGGGAAACGGAGATTTAGAAACAAGAGTCTGAGTCTCTGAAACAACCTGAGGAAATAAAGCAGGCTGAGTCAGAAGCTTCCTTTAAATCCAAACTTCAAACCTGCTGTTATCATACCAGGATTTGATCTAATTATAGTTTTTAAAGTTTGGTCACAATTACATTTCTGTCACCTGTAGTGTTTTTATACTTTGACTCTTTCATACGTGTGTTTTAATGTATTTTTACTTGTGTTTTTAATTTGTGAAGCCCTTTGTAAGTTGGTCTTTACTCTATTGAAAAGATTCGTTAACTTTTCTGGAAACTTTGCAGAATGTGAATCTTCCAACCTGTGCTGTTGTGAGCTGAATGTGACAGTTCCCAGTGCAACTATTCACTTTGAGATGTGATAACACAGAAAACACATGAACCAGATTCTTTCTCCTGAACGGGCTCCAGAGGCACAAGCTCCACTTTTTAATTCATGGAAATGGTGAAATATTGGAAATGGAATTTCAATTTGAGGCCGAAGAGGAGACCTGGACAGTTCCTCAGACACCCTGTGTTAGGTTGGGGGATTACAAAAAGAAAACTCTCCAAGAAATGTAAAGTGAACAACAGAGGCTTCGTTTACATGCAAATTAATCACCAGGATATCAGCAGCGGTATTTTCATATCCTGCTAATAAGCCCAGTGAGCGCTGGAGTATTTACCACAGAAACTGAACTCACACAAATCGCAAAATCCGACAGTAAAACAGATCCAGATCCAGACATGAGCCTCCAGCACTTGTTGCATATTAATTCCAGAAGTCTCTGTCTCTCTGTGTCTCATATGTCTTGAGAACTGTTCATCTTATCGGTTTCACACAATAAACATTGGATATTAATAAACTTTTAATAAATAGATGACGAGTGTCCTGTAGCAGTGGCGCCAGGGACTCATCAACGAGGTTGTCAATCACGACAACGGTAACAACAGATTCTTCACTTTCAGTCTCATCTGTCAATCATGACTTTTCACAAAGTTTATATATCATCAAATAACTAATTAAAACCAAACTTATCAACACACTTGAACATACATCAGTGTGAAACAACGACCTAGAAGTCAAGAGGATTCTGCTTCACTGTTGGGGAGCTGTCATGTCGTCCATCTTTATTTACAGTCTCATATTCGAGCCTCGACTCTGCAGGTTTCCATTTCCACTGAGATTCAGCAGCAGCAGGAACTGACTCTGTCAAGCATTTCTGATCCTGAAGTCACAAAGAACTGAGACGGGCTTGAACATGAAGTGACATCATCATGTTGAGACAAGTGTCTCCACAAAATAACACAAACTGTTCAACACAACAGGCCCAACATGTCCACTGTCTTCAGGACATCATCTCTCAGACACTTTCTGTCCCTTGTCTCTGCTGGGAACCTCCCATCATCAATTATTTCCCAGCATGCAGCTGTTCTCAGAGGCTGCTACAGTCTCCCCCTGGTGGTTGTTCTGAGGTGATGCTCGAGAACGTACAACAAGAATCTTCATCTACGTTTGTATAAAACGTCCTCGGGTCAGTTTTCTATTAAATATGGTAAAATGTTTATTAAACAGTTTCCTCAGAGACTTAAAGATGCTCTGCTCTTCATCGACTTCTTCAGACTGTAAATGTCTCATTCACTTTTCTTCTGCTTGTTTCCATTCTGTCAAACTGGTGATTTTGTTCTTTTACCTGCACCAAGGACGAGATGTTTCCACCAGTTTGTTTGAAGAGGAAAGAAACGCTGAGTCATGATTCCAGTGAAGTGGTGGAAGGATGTTTATTGAGCATTAAAGCAGAGACAAGTAGAAACAGAACTTTTCTCTCTGAGATGTTTTTCTTCTCGTTACATCTGGTTTGTCACAGAGGAAATGATCCATGTGTTTGACTCATAGACTGAATATAAAGGCTTTGACTGGGATGTGCTGCTGTTATACTGCAGCGCCACCTGTGGGTCAAAAGTAGAAAAGCCACCACCGCTCTGCACCTGATGCAGAAATGAAAACGTCCCATTTTTAAGTCCAGAGTTTTGATCTTTTGTGTCAAAGGCAAAACTCTGATTTTAAACTCAAAGTGATTTCAATGTGTTTAACTTTGTGTTGAACTAAATCAATTTGTGACGTGAATCCAGGAACTTTAAGATCATAAACAAACATATACACAGAATGTGGTTCTACACACATGGAGACATACTGAGGGACAAAGGTGGAAAATAACAAAGACAAACTTAAACACACTGTATGTCACTCTTTATAGAGGGTTTATATATTCTGCTTGTGTTGTGTCATTTCAATAAACACATTCTTCATGTGAATAAACACAATCGGGGCAAGAAGGTTGCTGGTTTGAATCCGGTTCAGATGGGTCTTCCTGTGTGGAGTCTGCATGTTCTCCACGTGTTTTCTCCAGGTGCTCTGGCTTCATCTCACAAACACATGCAGATTAGGGGTTGTGTAGATTGGAGACTACACACAAGCTGCTGCTGCTTCAGCCTCTGGATCCTCAGGACACAGCTCAGCCTCCGTCCACACACACTGTCCTTTTCACACTCAGCTCCACAGAGATCCCCACCTCCACCTGTTGAGAGAAGAAGACATCAGTGTCACAGAGACTCACTTCATCAGCTGTGAGTCAGTGATGCAGCTCATCCAGTAGAAAGAGCAGCAGGGACTTCAGTCCTGTTCAGAGGTGGAGCAGCTTCCTCTCTGCTTCATGTTCACGTGTTGGAATGAACACGCTAAGAGCTCAGTGTGTGTCCTCTGCATGTCAAAGTGCAGAGTGGACACCTGAGAGGTGGATTTACTGCTGTTACAGGTGAAGACATGTTTCACTGTGTGTTGATGAACATCTGCTTCTGACAAACTGGGACCAGATGAGATAGATGGACCTCAGCAGAGGTTCTGCTCTGTATAAAGACCTCCTGGTTACCATGGTGATGAGGAGAGGCTTCAGTCCCACTGATCTCAAAGCTGTGACAAAGATCCACCTGATCAGTTCTTCACTGATGAAGTGGGAGAACAAACTGTCTCAGATTAGATGAAGACGACACCGTCTCTGTCCCTCGTGTGAGGCTGTCAGGTGTGGTCCAGCTTGTCTAAGTTACAGCGCCCCCTGGTGGCATCTGGTAAAAATATTGATTTAAACTTCCCTTATCCGTCCCTTTAAGGAGAGTGTGCACCACACAACAGTGTAGAGTCACTGTGGTCAGTGGGCGGAGCTTTGATACGGGTTGATATCCAACTTAACCTGGAGAAGGTTAGCCGTTCATCAGAAGTTACCATGGTGATTTACCTCGTTAAGAAGTGGACGAGCTTCGTAGGACTGAAAAAACTAAACCTGAAGTTAACCTGATAACCACAAATCCTGCTTGGTAGCACAGACCCTGGATCTGTGATACTGACTGTGTTTAGTAAAATACTGATGAAAGCAGCGTGGACTGACTCCAACCATCTACTGACCTCAGAGTCTCCAGTCGACAGGTTGGACTCTGCTGTAGATCAAGAAGCTCCTTCACTACTGAGTCCTGCAGGTTGTTGTTTCTCAGATTCAGTTCTCTCAGATGACAGGCGTCTGACCTCAGAGCTGAAGCCAGAGAAGAACAGCTGATCTCTGACAGACTGCAGTCCTCCAACCTGGATAAGTAATAAAACTTAATTGTAAATTAAACTGAGTTCATGTGTGAAAATAACAGACACATATTTATGTCAGCACAGACCCATAACATGTAAAAGATAAATATGAAATCAGACATGTTGGACTAAAAACGAGTCCTGATTCAGTACTAATAGATTATTTGGACCCTGTCTCTCTCCTGCAGATCAGTTTAGAAAATCCAGAACTAAACTCAGTGTTTTAACAAGTAGCTGAATATTTAAAATGTCACATATTAATACATTAATGAATACAAGTTAAGTATGAAGAGGAATTATGTTAAATTAGAAATAAATTAGATAAATTGTGTATAAATACTGTTTATAGATATGAGATCTACAAAAGTCAGTTACTGAACTGACCCCAGAGTCTCCAGTCGACAGGTTGGACTCTGTAGAAAACCACACAGCTCCTTCACTCCTGAGTCCTGCAGTTTGTTTCCACTCAGATCCAGTTTTCTCAGATTTGACCTCAGAGCTGAAGCCAGAGAAGAACAGCTGATCTCTGACAGTCTGCAGAGACTCAACCTGGATAAAGAAATATGAATATTAGAATGTGTCCTCCTGTTGTTGTGGATCATCATCATGTCAACACAGACTCTCAACATGCTGCTCACCTCAGTCCAGTCTGTGACCTGAAGATAAATATCAGATCAGACATGTTGGACCATTGTTTCATTCATCAGCTTCTTCTCTGTGTGTTGGTCACTGAGCAGGTTTGTGTAATTAAACACTGTTTAAAGTAGGGACGGCTTCACTTCCTGTTTGTGTCTATACTTATCAACTGTCCACTGGTTTCAATAAGAATGTGTCTTATTTTGAAAACCTGAGGAGGACGAGTGCTCGGCCTCAGTCAACATGTTATTTACTGACACTTTCTCAGTGATCAGGAGCAGGTGAGTGCAGGTGAATGGAGTTGATGAGGTGGACGTGACTGACAGGCTGGGTGAGGGACAGATGACTGAGGGACAGTGAGCAGAGCAGACCTGAGACAATTTAAATAAATAATGACCCAATAAGAAAGAAAGTATGAAAAGTGAAGAAGGATTTAAGGACCTCAGAGTCTCCAGTTGACAGTTTGGACTCTCCAGTCCAGAACACAGCAGCTTCACTTCTGAATCCTGCAGCTTGTTTCCACTCAGATCCAGTTCTCTCAGATGTGAGGGGTCTGACTTCAGAGCTGAGGCCACGACTTCCCAGTGAGTCTCTGAGAGTACACAACCACGGAGTCTGTAATTAAAGAAAATATCAAATCTGTGAAAATTAAATCAGAAAACACAACATTCATTCAAAACGTGATCATTTGACCCTCACCCTGGTAAATCTCCTCTTTGTTAAAAATTCCTTAAGAGAATTTGTTCAGATTTGGTTGAAGCGTTGATTCAGACTAACAGAGGAACTCAAAAGATTCATGTGGTCAGAGGTCAGAGGTCAAGGTCACAGTGACCTCATATTGTTGTGAGGCCAACATGTCAGGAACCTGGAGGGATGGACACTGCACTGGTTGGTGGTGGAGGACAAACGCAGGGTGGGAACTCTAGTTTGACAAGAAAGAAGAAGAAACTATATTTCCTGCTTCTTCAGTTTCAAGGAACCTACAGTGATTCAGTGATCGTGTCCTTACTCTGTGCTAGCTGTATGCTATATTTATAGATTAAATTTGATTGATTGATTGATATATAGATATATACAGTATATACAATAATCTCCCTTGGATCCCACATGGTCGTATGTCTGAACCCTCAAACTCCAGCACAGTGATCACATTGGATTTCACTCTCCACATCTGATCTAGTTGTTCTCATATGTACATGAGAACAATGAGAATGTATATGTACATAAAAATAACTCCAATCTACATGTCTTATGGTTTGTGGAGGAAGCTGGAGAACCCAGAGAAAACACTGCAGACACCAGGAGAACCTCATCCTCACAGAAAGGCTGCACTAACAGTGTTGACCACTGCAACACCATGATGCCCTAAACAATGAGAATCATTTAACACAGAGTGTATTTGAAGAACGACTCATCTCCACTGATTGAACATGTTATTGATCATGTCTGGACTCACAGGGCCTTCCTGCAGTTCCTCACAGCTGGAATCAGTCTCCATAGACCCTTGTATGATGTGTTGAACTTCTTCAGATCCAACTCATCCAGAACCTCCTCTGACATCTGCAGCATGTAGGCCAGAGCTGAGCAGTGGATCTCAGAGAGTTCATCCTTTGATCTGTTCTTTGACTTCAGGAACTGTCTCATCTGCTGATGAACTGAGTGGTCGTTCATCTCAGTCAGACAGTGGAAGATGTTGATGCTTCTGTCAGGAGAAATGTTATAACTCTTCATCTCCTTCAGGTTGTTGATGACTCTCTGGATGATCGCTGGATTGTTCCCTGTCCGACCCAGCAGGCCTCCTAAGACTCTCTGGTTGGACTCCAGACTGAGGCCGTGAAGGAAGCGAACAAACAGGTCCAGATGACCATTTGTACTGGTGAGGGATTTCTCCATGTTTTTCTTCAGGAGGTCATCCAGGGAGATGGTACTGTCTGTGTCCCCACATGTTCCCAAGAAGTTGTTGAGTTCTTCTGTGTTCCTCTCGGTGTAACAGTGGAACATGTAGACTGCAGCCAGAAACTCCTGAACGCTCAGATGAACAAAGCAGTAGATTGATTTCTGGAAGATCACACACTCTCTTCTGAAGATCTCAGTACAAACTCCTGAGTACACTGAGGCCTCTGTGACATTAAGACCACACCGCTCCAGGTCTTCTTGGTAGAACATGATGTTTCCTTCCTCCAGATGTTTAAGTGCCAGCCTCCCCAGCTTCAGGAGAACGTCCCTGTCAGCCTCCGTCAGCTGCTGCGGACTCGTCTCATGTCCCTCACCGTACTTGTTGTTCTTCCTCTTTGTCTGAATCAGCAGGAAGTGTGAGTACAGGTCAGTCAGGGTCTTGGGTAGCTCTCCTCTCTGGTCTGTGGTCAACATGTGCTCCAGAACTGTAGCACTGATCCAGCAGAAGACTGGGATTTGACACATGATGTGGAGGCTCCTGGACGTCTTGATGTGTTTGATGATTCTGCTGCACAGCTCTTCATCACTGAATCTCCTCCTGAAGTACTCCTCCTTCTGGGCCTCAGTGAAGCCTCGTACTTCTGTGACCCTGTCAACACATGTAGGAGGGATCTGATTGGCCACCGCAGGTCTGGAGGTTATCCAGACGAGAGCCGAGGGAAGCAGATTCCCCCGGATGAGGTTTGTCAGCAGCACGTTGACTGATGACCTCTGTGTGACCTCAGACACAAGCTCGCTGTGGTTGAAGTCCAGAGAAAGTCTGCTTTCATCCAGGCCGTCAAAGATGAACAAAGGTTTACAGACAGCGAGCGTCTCTGCCGTGAGCTTCTGTAACGCTGGATGGAAAACACGGAGCAGCGTGAGGAGACTGTGCTGGTCCTTCACCAGGTTCAGCTCCCTGAACGAAAGCACAGTCAGCAGACCCACATCCTGGTTCTCTAAACCCTCTGCCCAGTCCAGAGTGAACTTCTGCACCAAGAAGGTTTTTCCAACGCCAGCGACGCCGTTGGTCAGGACGACTCTGATGCGTCTCTGCTGGTCAGTGGAGGCTTTAAAGATCTCGTGGCACTTGATGGGAGTGTCGTGGAGGATCTTCTTCTTGGAAGCCGTCTCAAGCTGCCTCACCTCATGTTGAGTATTGACCTCTTCACTCTGTCCCTCTGTGATGTAGAGCTCAGTGTAGATCCTGTTCAGGAGGGTTCTACTTCCTGTTTCATAACTTCCTTCAGTCACACTTTCACATTTCGTCCTCAGACTGAGCTTATGTTCATCTAAAACCTCCTGCAGACCACGATCTGCTGAAAGACAAGAGACATTGTCAGAGAATCTGAGAATCTGCTGATTGTTATCATCAGATACAGAAAAACTTCAGAAAATAAAAAAGCTTTTTAACTTTGTGCTTTTCTAACGATGTTAAATGTTGATGCTGTATGAAGGAACAAAATAAAACCACATGTGCTGTTGTCAGAAGTGAAGACATCAGCAGACACATGTACAGTGCTGCTCTGACCGGCTGTCTGAGCTCCAGCTCCTGTTCTGGATCTTTGTCCACACTGCGGACAGGAGGAGTCTCCTGAAGAACCAGACTGGTCCCAGTATGAGGTGATGCACTGTCTGCAGAACCAGTGTCCACAGCTGGTGGAGACTGGATCCTTCAGGACGTCCTGACACGAAGCACAGCAGGACGACTGCTCCTCCTCAGAAACATGACTCGTCTTCCTCTCCCTGTGAAGACATTTCCTGATAACTCACATGTCACAGTCACAGGTTGTCATTACCAGTGTCTAGGAGGTTTTGTTTTCACCCAGTATGTTTGTGTGTTGGTTGGTTTGTTAGTGGGATTATAAAAAATGACAGATTACCAGTAAAGTTAGTGGAAGGTTGTCGTCTGTGAACCAGATCGGGGGGGGGGGGGGGTCCTTTTCACAGACATGTTCAGAGGACTGATGTTTACCAGTGTGTGGAATTTGGTGCAGATCCAAATCAAGATGAGTCTCTAGTGGATTTCAAAGTGGTTTCATAAGGAGCGTGTTGGTTCTTGGTGGAGGTCTGAGCTCTTTGAGTGATTCTGAGAGATTAGTCACCAACTTCAATGAAGCTGTGTCCTAATGCAGGGGCCACACTAGAGGAAACTAGATCCTCTTCAGAGCAGG